>NC_071118.1:1127500-1395000 GCF_024256425.1 Clarias gariepinus | reverse complement strand
AGCAGGTGTTTCATATGCTGAGGATTTTATCAACATCTACATTTTTTATTTATTTTTTTTACTCATTGATAAAGAATCAGACGTGTGTCATAGGAGTACAGAGAAGGAAAACAACAACAAGCTAGCTGTAAGCTCGTAGAGCCGAGAGAGAGAGAAAGAGAGAGACAGGGACAGAGCGTCATCGAAACAGATTTTTGTGAGTAAACTCCAAATAATTTAGAATCATAAAAGTGTAAATAATAAATAAATTCAACATTTTGAAACAAAATCAACATATTTATTAATGAGCTTCTGAAGGAACCTGGTGAAGGGTTACAGTGCAGAGAAGCAAAGTATAAAAATAAAAGTTTACCTAATGACCTATAATTAAAATGTATTGTTTCTTTCTTTTATACTTAACTTTTAAAAAAGAAATACAAAACAAGAAAAGCTAATTAACTAACAAAAATAAACAGAAAGACATAATTGATTACACATATTTTGTTAGTTTTTTAAGTTCCTAAAAAAAATCTGTCACTTTTTCAGAAAGGAGAAACATGAAATAAAAAAAATAAATATATATCTATATAATATAAATAGATAATAATATTGATATAATATTGTTTAGTTGTTATTTTATTTACATTTGATTTTCAAGAAAAAAAGCTTAACTACTTAAAAATTGTCCTTCACTTAAAAAAAAAAAATCCGAGAATGTGAAAGAAGTAAAATTTAATAAATAGACTAAAATATAAAGAAAAGATTTACCCAATGACTTATGGTTTTAATTATTTTATTTATTTTATTTACACTTGACTTTTAAGAAAGAAAAAGGACAGGATGAAAGAAAGAAAAACAAAGAATGGAAAAAGTAAAGAAATATGTACTTACTGTATTTACCTCTAAATTTGTTTCTTTATTCTTATTTACTTTTGATTAAAAATGCATGAAAAAAGTTCATGAAATAAGGAAAAAAAGGTTTATTTTTTATACTTACTTTAAATACTTTAATTACGTTTGCACACAAAATGTTAAGAGAGAAAGAAAAGAAAGTGAAAAATAAAAATAAGATTTATTTTTTCTAATTTATTAGATGTTTTTCTTTACAGTATTTACGGTGCACATTCAAAAGAGAAAGAAAAGTTTAATCGGATACCTAAAATGCTAAATCTATTTTTCACTGTCTTCAAATAAATTACTTAATTAATACATTTGGAAAAGAAAGAAAGAACATTTTGTCTGTTTACTTTTTCCTGCATCATATTCAAGCAGTAACTGTACAGTAACGTAAGGTGTGAATCTGTTCTGCTCAGCATCATTTGTAAAACAAGCAGTAACTGTACAGTAAATTAACCCATATAAATTAAAATATCTAAGTTATTTATGAATATAGTCAAAATAAAGAAAACGAGACAGCGTAAAGAAGAACAAGACCAACACAAAGCGCTGCTGCGACAAACTCGAGCTTTTATTTCGTCTGAATCTAATTTCACAGCTGATAAAGAAAGATAGTGAAGGTTAATTATTTCAAGGTCACATCTGTTTACTGCAAGCTGAAGCGTTTCTGAAATAAATCTCTCTCTCTTACCATACACACACACACACACACACACACACACATACATATAATTTTCAAGAAAGACTTTGCTGAATGAAACCGGAATCCCCTCCTCTCCATGTCCGAGGTGTGTGTGTGTGTGTGTGTGTGTGTGTGTGCAGGCCCGGAGTGGCTAATCGGGAGGACCGGGACAATTCCCGGTGGGCCGGTCTGATGTTTGGGCCGCAAGGGCCGGTGTCTAATTCTTTTCTTCTTCTTCTTTTTTTTTAATTTTTTTTTTTACATTTTTTTCGTGGGCCAGCCCATTGCTCAGTCACGGCATTAGGTTGATCATACGCTGCTACCGCTGTCCCTGTGCCGCCTCCAATGGTGGCTCTTTTGTTTATAAAAAAGAAGAAAAAATGCCTGTATTATTGGCAGACGCACCCTGACGTAACGCGTCGGAGCACTGGGTCAGCGCCAGGTCAGCGCAGCAGAGTTCTCCTGGCCGGATCAGCTGTTAAAAGATGGAAGGTAGAAAGAGCAAAGGTGGCGCGGAGAAGGCAAGAATTAAAAAGAGGAAAGCTCTGGAAACAGACGCAGCTAAATGTGCCAAAATTGGCACCTTTTTTACTAAAACAAGCTCGCAGTTTCTAGCACCACATGAGGACGATGAAACGGGTAAGGAAAGATGTTGAACTTTAACTCCAAACCACAGTTCAACTTAAAGGTTGGATATGGTATATGAACACGATAGCGGCGGCATCTGTCTGTTTAGGTTGAAGTAATAATACAAAAAATATTTCCAGCCGCTGGGTTGTCAGGTTTTCTGCTGATACGTCCAGTGATGAATTTATTGTAGAGGAGTTTAACTGACAGCTAACGTTAGCAAGTGAGTTAGCTTACAGATCCAGGAGGAAAGTAACATTAGCCGTTTCTCAATGACAGATAAAGCCGTTTCTACGTGTGTTCTGATGCCGTGAAAGTTTTCTATGTGGGTCCATCTAGTGTAGCAGACACATCCCCCCCCCCCCCCCCCACACACACACATTATTTAATTCCAGAGTATTCTTTTATTTCTTAGTTTTACAAATAATTATAATTATAAAGTCAATGAATTGTGTATTGTTGTGGCATATAACAAAACGTTATACCATTTAAACGATAGTGGCCTATAATGTGACGCCACATAACAGGGAAACTTTGTCTTTTAGCTCCTCAGAAGCTAGATCCAGCACCATGCACCAGCCATGAGCCTGCAAATCCAGAGTGGAAAGGTAGGAATAGGCTACGCACTGAGTGAATAACTGAATATTATTAGAATTAATATAATATATATATGGTGTATGGTGTAGACCTGCCATATATGAAATGTGCCCTGAAATGCTAGATGATTCAGCACTACATTAGCGAAACTGACCTAAATTGATCAGAAAACTTTGTAAAAGGGAGAGATTTGTGCTGAGAATCATGACCATTGTCATAATATGATTTGGTGTCAGAATCAGAGCCAGGAGCCAGTCGTGATGAGAGGGTTGCTTCTGTCAGTATGGAAGAAAGAGGTGAGCTGCTGTAACAGGATGTGTGAACAAGCAAGCATTAGTTCCAGTATAACCACTTACTATGCCCAAACAAAAGTCGTGACCCATGTATTTACATTGAAAGGGAATATGATTAAAGTCATTCAACAATAGAACAATTTGCACTATTGTAGACTTAACATGTAAGCTTAAAATTACATGATTTTAATAATAATAGGTTGTGATCTAAAGTGGGCCGGTCTGAGGCATGAAACTCCAGGGCTGAAAATGAGTCCCACTCCGGCCCTGTGTGTGTGTGTGTGTGTGTGTGTGTGTTGTGGCGCTGCCTACTGCGTATTGCTGCTTCAGTTATATCTATATTACGCAGGTTTCTTTAAAAGCAGCACAAAGGTCCAGCCCTCCATGTTTAAGGTGGTCATTCATTATTTTCTTAGCAAGGTCTGTCTGCACCCTGTCCACCCTCACCCTGTCCACCCTCACCCTGTCCACCCTCACCCTGTCCACCCTCACCCTGTCCAACATCACCCTGTCCACCCTCACCCTGTCCTAATTTACTCTGTCCACCCTCACCCTGTCCTAGTTTCCACCCTCACCCTGTGACCCCATCCATGCCCAATCCCATCCTTTTCACCCTCACCTCACCGGCCCCCCCCTCACCCCGCCTCCCCTCACATGCCTGGTTGTGTCCTGTCCACCCACACCCTCTGTCCCCTCACCCTGTTTCCTTTTACCCTGTCCCATACCATGCTCAACCTGTCTGACTACACTCTGTCCGCTCTCACCTGTCTCCATTCACAGTACCCACCCTCACTGTGCCCTGTCCCCTCACCCTGCCAGTTTCACCCAGTGTCCCCTCATACTGTCTTCTTTCACCCTGTCCCATACCCACTCTCAACCAGTCAGACAACACTATGTCTACTCGCACCCTGTGCCAGTTCACTCTGTCCTCTTTCACCCTGCCCACCTTCAACCTGTCCACACTCACCCTGTCTGATCTCATCCTGTCCCAGTTCACCCTGTCCACCCTTACTCTGCCAGTTCACCCTGTGTCCCCTCATCCTGTCCCAGCTCACCCTGTCCACCCTAACCCTGTCTGACCTCACCTTGCCTAGTTTCACCCTGTTCAATATAACCTAGTCCAACCTCACGCTATCCACATTGTAAACCTCTCCATTTTTCTCCAAGAAAATGTAACTAATTATTTTTGTAAAAATTTTTTTACTTATTTTGTTTCTCTCACTATTGCAGTTCAATTTCTTTTAATAAAATAAGAAAAAAAAGGCGAAATATTTTTTTAAAGAATGGCTGAAAGCGCTCAAAGATCCTAAAAACTAAAGGACAATCTTTAAAGAAGAACGTTTTCTTAATGAGAATTATATATTTTAATAGTTTTTATTTCTCTTTTTCACACTTCCTAATGAAGAGGGGAAAAAAGGAAGAAATGTTTTTTTCCTCAATCACCTCCAAATTTATTTAGTTTCTCTTATTTAAGCTTTACTTCTATTCGTTTATTCGAGAAAAAAGAAGGGATTAATGGTGCAGGTAAAAGGTGAGGACGCTCTGCAGGAATGAAACCAATCGCTGCCTCTTGATGTTCGCCTTTGAACAGTTTCAAGGGTGATTTTTTTTCCGTCTCCAGTGTGTGCGTTCTTCACGCTTCGCTCTTTCACTCGCTTATCGTCTGAAGTGTTTGAGAGTGGTGGGGCTCAGACGGAGGAACACACGAGGAACTCGCCGTCTCTCTCTCTCTCTCTTTTGTGTGAAAGCAATCTACGTTCTCTTTTCAGCTTCTTCCCTTCAGTTTGGGTGAAAACGACAACATCCGCAGCATCAATAAGTCATAAAAACTAGCTGTTAGCATAACTACGCGCCACACCTTTGTCCATCAAACTAGCTGTTCATGTTAGCATGTTGTTGTTGTTTTTTTTTCCACTGAGACTGTGGCCTTTTCTTCTAGAATGTCTTCACTGCAGCAGGCTTCATGTTCATCACATTTTCCGCTCCCGCTCCTTTTCCTCTTTTGTTTCTTTCCGTTTCCTTTGCAGCTGTACCAGATTCGCTGCTGTTTTCCTTTTCTTTTCAGAATGCTAGCAATACTTCTTTTCTCTCTCTCTCTCTCTTTCAGATGATTAACACATTCTCAGTTTGTCGTTTTATCCCGGAACTGAAGACGTCTGTAAAAAAAAAAAATTCAACCACTTTTTCTAAGAGGCGTTTTTGTCTCTTTCAGTGAAATTAGGACGGAAAGGAAAAGCAGCCGCATTACGGCATTAGCGCTGTGTGTAATTAAATGCTAAAAGATGCTGTTAGACGAAAAAGTAAATGATAAGGCAGCGTGTGAGTCACATTTCAGAGGCCCGAGATGACTCTCGGAGTAAGTGGCTTACATCACAGCCTGCCGAGTTTCGCATCCGCGACGCTCCGAGCGCCTTTAACACCATCAGACTGCAGCCTACGGTGTTTATTCTCCGCAGCTCGGGTGTTAAGGCAGCTCGAGCTCGTGTCAGCGTGTGGGTCAGGAAGCGTGCAGTGTTTCACAGCTCCAGCCCTCCGTCCAGATCCCGTAATTGTTCAATAATGACTCATGACTATAACACACTAGTAACATGACTGATGGTTGATCATTTAATAACTAACATTATATTATTGTATTGAAAAAAAAAAAACAGAATGACTTAATAATTATCCAGTTCTTTAATACGGTCATTTACCTACTGTCACATGACCTTAGACATCAAATCAAACAAGGGCTTAGAAAGAAAGAAAGAAAGAAAGAAAGAAAGATTTGCCTAATTGTTACTAATTTAGACTTGATGTTCTTATAAGAAGGAAAGAAAGAAAAAAGAAAATGAATGCAATTTACTTGTGCTTACTGTTTGTGACTGTTTTACAAAGATGAGAAAGAAAGAAAGAAAGAAAGAAAAAAGAAAGAAAGAAAAAAAGAAAGGTTTGGCAGTTTACTTATTTATTTGTTCTTCATGCTTCACAGTAAAAAAGCAAAAAAAGAAAGAATGAAAAATTATAATACTGTTGTTTCTATGACCTTATCTACAGTCACATGACTTTTTTCAGTAATCAAACAAGTTGTTAGAAAGAAAGAGACAATGTAAGAAAGAACAAAAAAAAGAAATGAAACTTAAATTATTATAAATGCATATCTGATGTTCTCAAAAGCAAGAAAAGAAATAAGACAAAGAAAAAAAGAAATAATAATTTTTTATTGCTTCTTATTAATAATTTGTTCCTGAAAGAAAGAAACAAAAAAAAGAAAGAAAGGAAATCTCATCAGTTCTATGCTCTAATCCCTCATTCTGTGGCTAATGAACACACCTCTCTTTTTTACTTTTTCAACTTCTTACTTTTGTTACTTTCTAAAAATGTCTTTGTCTCATTTTCTTTTTTTCTTTTCATTATACTATTTTCTCTTTTCCTTCTTCCCTTCCTTCCTTTTTCTTGCATTCATTTATTCCTTCTTTCTTTTTTCCATTAGAAATCTTTCTTTCCTTTTTCAACTTCTTTCTATTGTTCATGTCGTACAGTAAAAATGTCTTTGTCTCTTTTTCCTGCTTCTGTTTGTTCTTTCTGAAGTGCACCTGATGCATTACACACGTGATGTTATGACGTATTAACACAGACGTATACACACGTTTCTGTACCGTAGACGTCTCGTACCCGTGGCCCGAGCAGCAGCGGGTGGTGGCCCGTCTCGCTCTCCCTCTTTACTCTGACTTCCTACAGACTTTTTTTGCGGTTATAATTCTTTGTGATTTTATTTTTCCCGAACGTGTGAATGTGACAAACGATGTGCAGCGGAGTGATCACACGGTCCGAAGTGTGACATTGATGTAAAACACAGTGTGATGTGCAGAAGGGAAATATTATTCCCAATTATTCATTGTTCATTCTTTTTGCTTTGGCGCTTTCACAGAGCTGTCTGGTGTCATTTGTTTCAGTTAAGCGCTGAATAGACGGTTGTCAAACGCGATTGGCTTCGCCGCCAGGGCCTCAGTCCCTAAGAGCCGCTGACAGCAGAATGCAAAGTTATCAGGTGGTGATTAAAGCGCTCGCAGTGTGCACGCTCTTCTGATTGATTTATTTATTTAATTTCATTTAGATGGTTAGAGTCAGTGTTAGTGACAGCGTTACTGGTGCAGACAGTCAGGATAAGAGCTTATGTACCAAGTGTTCGATCAGTGACCAGAACCTATCTAATCACGTATCTGATCACATGCAGTTCCGATCTGATGGCTTCCAATTCTCAAGGTGTTTTGATTTTTAACACATGATTCTTCATGCACTGTTTGGTCAGACTATCATGCATTCTTTCTTGTAAAATTATGATTTTTTTCCAATATAAAATTAGGCCTTTTTTCTTAGAAAATTATGTATAAATTATAATGTTAGGATTTTTTCACAAAATATTACCATATGTCTCCATATATTTTCTTAAAATATATTGAATTCAAATTCTTTTAATTGTAAATTGTTCCTTTAAATGTTGGGCCTTTGTTCTTAAAAAGTCACAGTTTCTTTTCTCAATATGTACTGTTTTTTTATTCTTTAAATATTATGACCTTTTCTTCGAAATGTTAAGACTTTATTCTTAAAAAAACATTATGCATATATTATAATCATGGTTAGGGTTATTAGATTATTATAATTATTTAATAACTTTAAAAATAATTTTGCTATTTTTTTTATCAAAATGTAAAGAATTTATTTTCTAAATATTACACCATTTTTCAATATGGTATATATATATATTTTTTTCTCAAAATAATTTAATTTTTATTATTCTTTAAATCAGGTGACTACTTCTGTATAATTTTAGAATGTTATTTTCAAAATAATCCAATTTCATTTCTTGATATATTATGATATTTTCCCTAAATTTAAATATATATGATGGTAACAATATTTTCTCAAATAATTAAAACGTTTTCTCTTTATGTACTTTTTCCTTATAATAAGAAAAAATAATTTGTAAATTTGTCACTTATTATAATTTTTATTAAACTGTTAAGAGCTCTTTTTTAAATAATATTTTAAAAAATTTCCCTTAAAATATTTAATTCCTTAATGTTTAATTCCTGAAATTTCATGACCTTTTCTTTGAAATGTAGGACATTTGTTTAAAGCTAGTTTTACTTGATGTAATATGGTTGTGTTAAAAAAAATATATTCTTAACCTTTTGGTGTATCAGGTATTATATTACTGTACTTTTCTCAATAAATTATGACTTTTCTGTTCAAATATATTACATATAATAACTCCTTGGATGTTTTGGTATCTTTGTATAAATAACCCTTAAACAGTCCTATAAACAATGCTTATTAAAATAAATGGCACAGAACGTCCTAAGACATAAACATACATCTTAATTACTAAATTAAAAAATCAAAGTAGAAACGTGAACTGAGCGTGTTGCTGTTCTGCCGTGACATCAGACGTGTTGATGTCAGACTGGGAATTCCTAATTAAAACCATTTAATTTCACTTTTCTGAGTCAAAGTTATTTAATAGCAAAAGGCTATAATTTAGAATTTATTTATAGTCAGGAATTGATGTGGAGTTTGTCAATAATTTAGCATTTGTTTAATTTCTTTTAATGATTTAAAGGGGATGAGTACATATCAGCGAACATCCTGTTAATGAGATACAAAATGGTACTTCAGTAGTTACATACCACAGTTTAAATCACAATCAAAGAATGTTTCAAAAGTTTTCTTTATTAAGTTTTTGATTCTTTTGTGCAGCCCTCGTTCTGAGTAAAACAGCTTGAACTTCCAATGTGACCAAACATGATAACAAATCGACCAAGCTAGAAATATATTTCTTTTATATAATGTTTTTATTTATATCCAGTCATTTGTATTTCTGTGAGCTGCTTCATGCCAATCTCCACCCTTAATAACACTTTACAAATGACCCCGGATGGAATTGAAGCAAACTGAATGATGTGACCCGTCTGAGATCCCCAACACCTCTGTAGCTAATCATTTTTTTTTTGCATTCTCTTGTTTGCAGATGACCCAAGAACAGTTCACTCATAGGAACAATGTCCAGAGCACCGAGAAACCTCACGTGTACAAAGTGGGCATCTACGGCTGGCGGAAACGTTGCCTTTACTTTTTCGTCCTCCTTCTCATGATCCTCATCCTGGTCAACCTCGCGCTCACTATCTGGATCCTCAAGGTCATGAACTTCACCATAGTGAGTATTCCTTTCACTTTAAACAGAATTTTATTGGTGTTTTTTTTTTTTTTTTGTATGTGTGTGGATTGTTCGGCTCGTTTGTGAGCGTGAGGGAAATATAATAATGGGTGCTTTCGCCGCGGGGGTTCTCCAATCAGGGCTCTTTAATTACAAGCCGTGGCTGGGCAGAACGTTGCTTTCATTTGGCTCACAGTGGTCGATATGTTCCCTGTGTTCTCACACTGGGAGCTGATTTGACTTGCGTCTTTCTTTCTCACCCTGGGCGGTGTTACTGATCTTTTAAAGCTGTTGGTTCTGTGCTTTGGGTCTGTCATTAAACTGAGGATTTTTGTGTTCAATATTTTACGGTGTAATATTTAGGACACGGGATATAATAAATACATCCAATATATCATACAATGCTTTTGCATCCTGTATGGTCTAGTGCGACTATTGTGTTTGTGTGTGTGTGTGTGTGTGTCATTATTTATTCATTCCAGTCAGATAATAAATTTATCACTTTCTAAAAGAAAAAAAAAAAATCTTATCCACTTTGAAACATGCCTGCATGAGGGAACGGGCTCTAAACACAGAAACCTGACAGTGCCCTTATTTCAAGGACTTAAACGCTTGGGGTGGTCTCGTATTTATATTTCATTACTACATGTATCTTGAAATACTGCATGAAGGGTAGCAGGTGCACAGGGGATCTGTGGAGATCCAGGCTGCACAATTATACAGACAGATGCAGATGAGCAGCTGCAGGGGATTTTTTTTAGATTTATGTCACTTAAAATTACCCACTGGCACTTCGGGCATAGGGGTGCGTCTCAAGGCCGGGGACGGGATGAAATATTTAATGTCCTGACATGTCAGGAGTTTATGAAATATCAGCTTGAGCAGGAACAGACATCATGAGTATTTGTGCAGAAGCAGAAGCCTGAATATATTTCCTTCCTTTCTTCCTGACCATGATGGAATACTCGCACTCGGCCTTGGAATCAACATAATGCAGCAGTTTATCATTTCGGTATCTCGACGTAGAAACTTGGCAGTGTGCACTTCCTATTCACGTTTGATTCAGGGGTTGAAGATTGCCTTTTTCTATATAAATAAATTGCATATAGTTTAGACAATCATGAGCTCATAAGACTAGATTGGTTGCTTCTGCTTCAGGTGAAGGTCTAGCGAGATAGTAGGGTGACTTCTCACTGGATCTGAATATTTGGTTTTACACCCGGTACATCTAGTGGATCTAGATGGAACAATTTAACCAGGCTTAGGACCAGACCTAGAGGTTCCCTCTCTTTTGCCACATACAAACAGGTCACTTTTTTGTCAGGTCCAAGAGAAAGGCCGGTCCAAGACCACGTCAAAAAAGGGACCAAAAAAATAAAAAATAAAAACGAGATTGCACCAAGATTGAAACCGTAAGCCTTTTCCTTTAACTGGATAGCTTTGAGAAGGTTTCATTTGTGCATTGTCTAGATAGGGAGACAAAGAAAGAAAAAGGAAACACAATCATCATTTTTTACTTTCTCTCTACGTCGAGACCATATTTAATGAGGACAATTCCCATCACCCGAGACAATCCAAGTCAATACAGAAATCAGCTCCAGACTAGACACAAGTCCTATAGCTGTACTTTATACTGACATCTAACGAACGTGTTTAGACAACTTTAACACATTCTGGGGTCATTTTGCACCATCCAGCATTAAGTACAGTAGCACATGGGCTGACACCATATTTCAGGGATCATGACCTGAGTCCAGAAGTGAACCATCATGCGGTTTCAGTGCCGCGTTTCAGCATTCAGGATTTCAGCTTTCTAATCATTAAGCACCTCGGGTCCTGTCGCAGGTCCACTGTTGCGGTTTATCCGGTGACATCGTATTGCACTGATGTAAATGATTTAGCTGAAGGGAGCTCATCAAACCAGAGACTAGCTAAGACTCGGGGTGTTAGATCAGAACGAGGAGAAGTTTTTTTTGTTGTTGCAGATTTCATGATGTGAATAGAGAACATGATATGTTGAGATCAAAAACCGAACGGACGAGGAAGTAAATAGCTGAGGCGTCTCTGATGCTAGTCACAGACAGGTGTTAACCTGAAACGCAACAAAACGTCCCATTACTATGCAGATTGCCTTATTTATAGCGAGAAAGGTTTTTTTTTCCTATTGCTTATGAACTTTACTTGAATACTGTATATAAATTAAGCTATATAGTAAGTCAGAACGCTAGTAATAAAAAAAAAATGTCACCTTCTACTGTGTTTAAAGTAAGTGCCATGGGGGTTTCTCTTCTACATTTCCTCAGAGGCAAGGCTTTCCAGGATAAACTATTAGGCCTTCATATTGGTTTCCGTCGATTCTGGCAGCTCTATTTATATCAGTAAGGGAACTGTTAACTTGTGCTGTCTGCTCTCGTCGCAGTGCTTCCACCTCGATGCCATCACAAGCCATTATGGAAATTGGTGTCACTGGAATCGCACTACCAGCATGTCACGAGGACGAACTCAGCACTCAGACACGCGCGCAGTATAGGCGGCTTCTTCATTCGTTCATCGTCTCTTTATCAGGGTCGCGGCGCCCAATCTTACTGGGAACAGCGAACCAACAGAATTGATCCCAGGTGGAATGCACATGGTTCGATCCATACACATTCACATCAAGGGGCGATTTAAAACCATCCGAAACTCAGCTCAGGACCCTGGAGCAATGTGGTGAGAAAAAAAACAAAAACACACAGAGCTTACAGTAGAACATTTAAATCATGGCAACAGAGCGGGAAGTGTCAGGCTGGTGTATGGGAGGCTGAAGGCTGCTGTGTGAGGTGCGTAAATTTTCTCCAAAGGTGCACTGTCGAGGGCTTTGAAACCCAAACTTTCAGACACTTTATTGGCAAAGAGGATGGTTCAGGGAATCACGGTACACCAAAGTACTCCAGGAGTCTGTGCTTAATCGCCCAAAAGGGACACATTGGTGCTTGGGATGTCTGCAAGTAGGCTTAATAATCTTCGGTTTCATCATAATGATAAATATTTGATATATTTTCTTGTATTCTAGATGTTTACAGATCTGTTTTTATTGCCGAGGATGTGCAAACAGTGTAAAAATCCAATAAACATCTTGTGCTCATCAACTACAGGTTATTCTTTCAGATACTCCTGTCTGCTCCTGCACTTATTTCCCTTCAATATTTTATAATAAACTAAATAGGACCGATTACTCAAAAGGTAAACACAAAAGCATTATAAAACATTATTAAGGACGTTAATGGTTTTAAATCGAACAAGAAACAGATCAATTGATGTTAAGTGCAATATTTCATCTTATTTGCCTTTATACACTTGATGTGACTATCCAATCAGCCAGTCATGCAGAACAAGGCAACGGGTGATGCATGAAAATGATCCAGATACAGCTCAAGAGGTTAAGTGTGACTTTGTCTTGGCAGGGTGCTTAGATATTTCAGAAACTAGAATTTTCTGGTCTGACAGTCTCGATACAGAACAAAAAACCCATAAATTTTTGGTTTAGTCCCTGAATCAGAGCGACTTACAGTTGATCTTATTACACATACTGTATGAGCAGTTGAGCGTTAAGGGCCTTGCTCAAGGGACTGAACTTGAGACCTTCCGATTAGTAGTCCAACACCTTCACCACTATAATAGCACGGCAGAAATTACGTTTTGATGGGAGAGGTCAGAGTTCTTTGACCTGACAGTAATGGTATTTCAAATATCCACTCTTTACAACCGTGGTGAGCAGAAAAGCATCTCAAAATGACAAAGCCCAAGGCAGATAACCCGGAATAGTTAAAGATAGGTACAACATTACTTAGTCTTTGGGTGTTTTAGGGCTGCAAGTTTCGTCGGACACATTTGAAGGCAGATTATGTCGTATAGTTTGTAAACCTATCCCAAGATTCTTTGCAAGCCCAGGAAGAGTCAGGAAGTGACAAGGATATTAAAAATAAATATAGTATAAAGTTTAATGGTGGCATGGTGGTGTAGTGGTTAGCACTGTCGCCTTGCACCTTCAGGGTCCGGGTTCGATTCCCATCTCTGTGTGCATGTTCTTTCTGTGCTTGGTGGGTTTCCTCCACGTACTCCGGTTTCCTCCCACAGTCCAAAGACATGCAGGTAAGGCTGATTGGCGTTCCCAAATTGCTTGTAGTGTGTAAAAGGGTGTGTAAGTGTGTGTGTGTGCCCTGAGATAGATTGGCACCCTGTTCAGGGTGTACCCTGCCTCGTGCCCTAAGCCCCCTGTGATAGGCTCCAGGCCCCCGCGACCCTGAATACAGAATAAAGCGGTATAGACGATGAGTAAGTGAGTGATAAACGTGACCTCGCATCTACAGGGTCCAGGTTTGATTCCTGCAAAGGGTCTGTGTGTGAGAGTGGAGTTTGCCTGTTTTCCTTTTGCTTGGTAAGTTTCCTCCTACAGACAAAAGACATGCAGATTGGGCTAACTGGTGTTCCCAAATTGCCCGTAGAGAGTGAATGAGTGTGTGAGTGTGTGAGTGTGTGTGCCCTGTGATGGATTGGCACCCTGTCCAGGCTGTTCCCCACCTTGCACCCCGAGTCCTTTAACATATTTTCCTGGCCTCCTGCGACCCTGAGCAGGATAAGCCGTATAGAAAATATGGTCAAGCGATATAGAAAATTAATAAATATAATATGCAAAATATTAATTATATATATATATATATAAAAAAACAATGGTTTAAGTAAATTCCACTTCCTGTGAGACATGTTTTTTTGTAAAACAGGGATACACGTTACATGTTACACAAGGTTAAACAACAGTAGCTCAGTTCAGCTGCAGTTCAGCTACATAATTTATACTTCATGTTACAGTTATATGTTTTAAGTACTGTAGGGCCAAAAATAGTCTGTGGCAGGAAATCCCCGTCCTCATTTCGGTTTGGCCTTCTACACAGTCAGTGAGGACACAAATCTTTAAAGGATGCAGTCCCTGAACTGTCTGTTTAACTTCATGGGCGTGGCCGTTTCAAGGATAAATCCACCCCCATTCTCAAATTTAAGAATATTCCATTCCATTTTTTAAAATCAAATTAATAACGGATTAATATTTAAAATCATAATTTGTTTTCCTGGTTTTGATTTTTTTTTTTTTTTTTAATTATAAATCTGTATGTTCAATTAATACTTAATTGCAAAACTGAAAATAATAATAATAATAATAAAAAAGACTTTTGATTTATTTACTGTAAATAACCCCTCGTGGCTCACCTGTGGTACCTTCACAGCCCATGCTCTGGCCCACACCGACTTGAAAGTTTAAAAAACATTATTTATTTTTCTGATTTCGTTTATTCCCCATCCTGCTCTGCTAATAATATTAGTTAGACAGAGTGTTTCATTGTCAAACGTTGCGTGTTATTTGTTTGTGTATTTCAGTGGTTGAGAGATTGAGTTATTGGAGTGGATTATGTCAGTATCGAGTACCGAGCGTCTCCTGATGCGGTGAAATCTAACACACTGATTAGATCAACTCAAGCACGACGTTCCAAAGACTGCTTTAAATTAAGATTCCCAATCCAGTCCTGAATGACATCATAAAAACACCCTCATTACATTCAGATTTATTAATGCTTACTGAATGCCACGTTATTAAATACTGCACTCATTTCCAGTCTGCTGATCCTGCTTTCATTAAACTGAAACATCCCTGTGCTGTGAGTGTTTCCATCCCAAAGCAACCCTCTAATCTGCTGCATTGTTGTTTTGAGAAAAGTTAATGGTCAGGTTTATTATTTATAAATCAAATTAAAGGTGATGTTTGTTCTGTAAAAGTAAAAGTGTTAAAGTGTTTCTACAATATGTTTGTACTCAAAACAACGTGTGCGGCGAAAGGAAAATTCATCAACGACGCTCTGGTATGATGTGGTCCGACATGAAGCACAGTTACTATTAATTAATCTGAAATTAATTCAAATAGGCGTGTTTTTAATTTATTAATGACGGACAGGTCAACTTAATTGAGAGTCAACCATTTATGGTTTAATTTCTCGCTTATTGATATCACTTATGTTACAGCAGCTACAAATATTAGTTCGACCCCTTCTTTCTCCCCCCCCCCCCCCCTTTTTTACTGGTAATAATATTTTAAATTAAATAAAAAATAAATGTTAAAAATCTTCTTATATAAAAATGCAATGCACAATATTTCCAATTATACGGATTCAGAGATCTACAATAAATTTGTTTGGGATTACAGTTAACGAATGGTTACTATAGGAATGACAACAAATAATAAAACCTGTAATTTAAATAAACAGAAAATAAATCATGTTTATTATTAATATCATCCTTATTTTAATAATAATAATAATAATAATAATAAAAATGTGATAAAATAAACAGAAAATGTATCAACACCTTTGAGAACTGAACAGTGTTGTGAAGTAAAATATATATATATATATATATATATATATATATATATATTTTTTTTTTCCCATGTAATAAACTGCCCTATATTCTCTGGTTTTTTTTTTTTTTTTTGGTTTTATTCTATTTTGAGGTTTAAATAAACCCCACCTCTAGTTGGTTAATTGTTTATACAGATATATACAGATGTAAAGTATATATAAAAATAATTCACCTTTTACTCAGCAAAAACTACACAAAATACACAAAATCCAAAAATACTAATTGCTCCCTTAAAGGTGCTACATTTTTTATTTATTCATTTACTTTTAAATTTTTTAAATATTTTTTAAACAAGTGTCTTACTGAAAAAGCTCTCAGAGCTCCCCTAAAGTGTGTGTGTGTGTGTGTGTGTGTGTGTGTGCATGCGTGCTTAAAATACACCCCAGATAATGCATTTTTCTTTCATACCTCCAACTCTCTTGATTTCACTCCTCTTCCGAACATACCAGTTTAATGTCTATGTAAATGAGCTACGGCTGAGCCACACCCACCAGAGAACATCAGCGCTGATCAACAAGCCAGAGGAGGGGCTCGTCCCATATGAGGTCTTATCAGTCAGAAAAATCTAATTGGCTTGTTTAAGCTCCAGGCAATAAAAAAAAAAAAAAAAAAAACAGGGGAGTGTTTTTGTTTGAACATGCACTGTTCACACACTGGCCACCTGCCTGAATGTCTAAAAATGACTACAAAGTGAATTTTTGTATAATAGGTCCCCTTTAATGCATAATCATGCACCATGTAATGACCATAAAATAAATCCATCATCCTGCCCTTGGGAGAGGAAAGAAGCCCGCGCTGTTCGGAAAGCGTTTGCGTTTATATCACAGGACCAGAGCAGCCTACGACTTGTTTTATCTGTATGCAATTATTTCACAGTTGTGTTTTAACCTGTAGTTATTTTTTTTCAAGAAGTTACAAACAAGAAAACAAGTCTGCTAGACACAAAAAAAAAGGAGAAAAAAAAAGAGTATTTGATAGGGTAAGAAAAAAAAGTGCAGTTATGGTAGGAGAAGGAAACAGGACAGGAATGACTGGGACAGACGGCAGGTTCGCTCTCCTGTGTCAGAACCCAGTATGCACCGAATCGGTGGAAGAGTGTGTAGTCCAACTTGGAGAAGCTGTAGTGGAGATATGATGACAACCACTCGAAACTCCGCATGGCAAAGTGCCACTCACTTCATCACACACCTCGGTAAAGCAGGCTGCTGGGAATAGAGCAAAAAAAGTTTTTTTTTATTTTAGTCATATAGTTCCACCAGATAAACTATTTTTGGAAGAACGTGTGCTGATGATGGTTCCTCCACTGACTCAGTCGCACCGGCAGGTTTATACATGGTGTTTTACTCGGGAGGAGCCATGCTTTTTTTTTTCACATTTCGAAAATTACGGTCATTTAAAGCACAGAACATTCTGACACACCACACACACACGCACACACACACACACACACCAACTTCAACAACTACTGTTAGCAGTAATCAAACATTCACAAGAGTCAGATGTTCTCGCCCTTTTCCGTCAGATCACCGTCCTAGTGGTTATGAAAGAAAAACAAAAGTTTTATAGAGTTTAACTAGCACGAGAAATGTATTACTTATACTGTAGCTGTACACGTTCACGCGTCAACTCGATGTCAAGCATCAGGTACGAGGTTATCGATCAGTGCGTTTTGGATTGAAGAAAAGAAAAGAATGTTTTTATATTTTACACAATGTTTGTAAATTGTCACAGTTTCTGACATTAACCTCAACGTTTTTGTCAACTCAAATACCAAAGCATGAACGATCAGATTATCTTTATACAGAAAAAAGGAATTACCAATACCTTATTGTTGTTTTTTAAAAATATTTTTACGTGGGGTTAAATTCTAACAATATAGACTTTTATATGTATTTTTATATGTAGCTTAAACAGTACAAATCAACATATATATATACTGGTGAAAATGAAAGAAGTATGAATAAACCTTATATACTACATTGTTTGAAGTAGTTTTTAAGAATTTAATTAATAAAATGTCATTGAGGTAAAGTTAGTGAACGAGCAAAACACAACGTTGCAAATAAAACCTTAAAACAATTCAATTATAACCTTAATTTATCGCGTTTATACCCAAGAATGTTAAGTTGTAACAGGGTTTAGAATAAGCATCAGTGTTTAGGACGGACACAACAGATTCTGTGTTTATTAGCAATATCACACTTGAGGTCGTGCTGTTGTACTGAATATCAGCACTGCTATGATGTGGTTGTAGGTATGAGGGTGCAGGCCAAGTACTGCAGATTTCACAACTGTGCCGATATTCAGTACAACAGCTTGGCTGTAAGTGTGATGTTGTTTTATACAACAGTTTCAGTCCTGAGGATCTTATGAGATTTACTTTAGAATATCAGCTCCGTTAACTTCCTGGTTCCGGGATCGAATCCCAAATAGTGTTAAATGGAAAGCTAGTGCGCTACGAAGGGTGAAGAATCCTTTGTTCCACACACCAGGTAGTGCCCTTGATCAGGGGTTAGAGAGGGATTCTGGATTCAGCCTTGTGTTAGAAGATAGTTAGCTTTGTAGCCATAAATTAAAGAATATGAATATATATTAATCATTATATATATAAATATATATGAATATTAAGGGGAGAATGTTATGTTTAAGATGACATAATGTTATCAGGTGTGTTTTCCTGATGAAACAGCTTCTGTGACTGGTTTTAAATGTAGGTTTTACCCGGCATCTGCTCTCGTTCCTCTCATGCCCCTCAAGCAAAAAGGTAATGGCGAAGAAGATATTTATAGTTGCTTCATGACTAATATGATAAATATTTACTAGTCAATAAATAATGTAAATAAAAATAAAAAATAACCATATTTAGCCATATTTTCTGCAATTAGGAAGCCGTCCTTCAGCTAATAGTCTTCCAGGCAGAAACATTCACAATGGAGGGGTTACAGGAAATGTGCAAAATAATCAATCTGTGTGTCACATTTAACTTTTTAAGGATTCCTCAAATGAATCTTTAGATGGATGAGCTGGTGTCTCAGCTGGAATCTGATTCTCATTAGTACTTATAACTCATTACAGTGGCGTCTGGGAGTTTTTCCAACTTACTTTTCAACGTTAAGCTTTAGGAGTGCCTGAAAACAAGTCAAGTCAACAAGTCATCTTTAAGCTAGCTAGCTAGCTAGCCTCCCCAGCTAACTGTGGTCTTATGCACACGGTTAAAACCGAATGAAATGAATAAAAAAAAAATTGTGTGCAGTCGACTCAAGAATGAATTTATTCCAAGCTGAAACCAATAAAGTAGATTTAGCCGATTTACTGTAATCAACCACTTCCCATCTATCTGACATCCCTAAAGCGGTGACTGGATCGACTGCAACAGCCCGAAGATATCACAAAGAATGTTTTTTTCATAATTTGATAATCCTCATCGGTAAGAAAGTCAGCTATCAGAATGATTCTCTCTCTAACACTCCATCACAGATTGTCACTTTACGTTAAAGTTTCGTTCGATCTACGGACAGCCGCTAAGTTAGTTTATAAAAGTCGTTTTTTTTTTACTTCCTCACTCTAACTGATGTCTCGACTTTCTTTTCTGTGTCGTTTGTTACTTTAAAACCAAACGGAGACAAACGAGCACCTAAGCAGTTGGACTCTGCTGGACTTTGATGTTGCTAATTTCTTGTTATTCTTCGTTATGAGCTGCGAAGGAGATCTCCATGTAGGAGGTTTTACTTTCAGGGTTACAGGAATAGCCAGCAAGCATTTCTATTACAGCAGAACTAATTACACCTAATTGCATACATTATGAAGCTCATGAAGGTCATAAATACTTTCTACAGAAATGTGAGAGTCTGATGTGTCCTTGGTGCAGGAAATTCTAGAAATGCATGCAGGGTGACCTTCGGAGCATCTCTAATGCATTACAGTAAAAAAAAAATGTCCAAGTACAGTACATGTACCTAGTTGTTCTTCCAGTTAGAACTTTGTTCATTTTACTAAGTTAAATATTCCAGTTTACAATTTGCAACAGCATGCATTTATTTTATCTGTTTATCAAAGACGTCTCACTTCCTTAGGAAACATTTTCTTGACATTTCTTGCTGTACTACAGTGTATTCCCAGTCAGCTGAATACGTCTAAAAGTGCAACAGAACACAGATCTTGCTGTTCATAAATCAAAATCGATCATATTTTAAACAAAATGAAAAACAGACGTTCTAGTCTAAAAAGAAGATGGGATTGATGATCAGAAATTAATAACACATTTGCATCTAAAAACTTATCTAGTGTCAGCAATTTAAATGAAAACAGAAAATCAAGCCAATTCCACTCTCTCTATGTGTGGTGGTTGTTATGTGAAAATATGATTTAGTTATAATATTCAATAATAGGAAATATAATAGGAAAATTATCCTGTAATAACCAAATTAAATGTATGGTCTCAACAGTATTGTTTCTGCAAAGTGGGTGGGAAAACAAATCGGAAAGTTTTTAACTATATTTATTTATTTTTTTGGACGTGTTAGTGCTTTGTAATATTCAGAGGAGGTTTCTTGGTAACATAAGCAATGTTTGTTTTGTTATAAAGTCACTATAAAGTCATCCCTCTATGTAAACCATAATTAAAAAAAAGACTGTGAATCGTTCTCGTATGCTGCCGCTTTTTGTCAAGAACTGATCTTTGCGTGCATTTTTCGGAAGAAGCCTTTGGTGTTAGTGTTAGTTTTTTTTTTTTTTTGTTCTTATTAATTTCAAGAGAGAGAGAATGTGAGAGAAGATGTGTTTGTAGCTGCTATAATGATAACTAGATTTTTTTTTTTTAAAAGGTACGACAAAATGTTTATTTATTTTTTTAACAAATGTAAAATATAAATAAAAATGCAATGTTATAAAAGAAAACAAAAAACAATACAGGTTGTGCCGTTTTAGGAAAACAATCAGCTTTGGGTAAGAATTGTTTTCTGATTTTTGTAATTGAAATATTTTATAAAAACATTCTTAGTTTTACGGATAATTAGTGAAATGCAAAAGACTACAGACCAAAGTCACACTCGTTTGTGGTTAATATTTTGGTGTATATGTAGCTAGCATAACTGTTTCCTATGATATAATATGATATGATGTGGTTTTAAACCTAGGATCCACTGTACTATCATCCTCAGTTAGCACTCCGCTAACACTAACCCTAACCCTAAATTTAACCCTAGCTTGCTTCTGTAATGTGTTGAGAGAATTGAGAGTGTCTGTTTAGCCCCGTAGTGCTCTGAGATCAGCATCTGGGCGCCCCAGGGGTTGATGTATTGCCCAGGATGCTCAGCGTTTCTCCATCAAAGAGCAGTAATGAAGCACAACCTCCTTGTCCAACTAGGAAATTGAATTTGCTCTAGCTTGGAAAAGCCTGCAGGCACAACCACTCAAATTTTGTCTGTCCTGGTGAGACTTGTTTCCTTGGCACAGCAGGCGCTCGTTGAGGCTTTGGCAAGAGCTCGTGTTTCGTGTCAGTGCTGACGTTCTGCGAGATAAACTCAAAGCAGAAAGCAAAGAAAGCAAGCTTTTGTTGTTGTTGCTCTGGTTTTTTTCTTATTAACAAAGGTTGTAATTCTTAATTCGCACTAGTTCTCTAAGAGCTTTGTGTACTACACCAAATTTTCTACTAAATCAATCATCATTACTGTTATCCACTGCTGTTATTCGATGGATTCTCACACTGCCAGGCAAACTTCAGGTTGCCTTGGCATAAAATAAACATTAAAGTGGAGGATCTACTGGAGTTATGAAGAACATTCTTCGAAAAAAGATTTTTCTTTAGACTTTGTAATCTTGCATGGGTTTTCAGTTGGGTTGAGATCAGCTGACTTGCATTAATGAGGTCTTGTACCTTGTGTCTGGGGGTGAGAGACCATGCCCATTGAGATAGATCTTGTTGGAGCAATTATATTGAATTAAATTTAATCGATAATTGAAATTATTTAACATACAGTATACCAATCTTTCTGCAGAAAATATACGTAGTTTCTGTCTTCTGCATTTACCAGTGTGTTGCTTTCTTTTTTTATTAAATTTTTTGGAGGTTAAAGTGATACTGCCACCTACTGGACTGGAGTGTGGAGCAGAAAATCGACAAGAAAAAAAAAGCACTTTGTATGAGATGTGACATTTAAACGATTAACAAAAGAAGTTACACAGCGTTTTAATGCATTTCAAGTCAAGTCAAGTCGCTTTTATTGTCACATCACGTTACTGGTACACTGGTACCGTACACTTCAGTGAAATTCTTATGTGCAAGCTACACAAGCAATAGTGGTGTACAATTATAAGAATAAATATACATATGGATAATACAGTAGTAAAATATTGTGCAAGTGTTATTAAAAAAAATTATAATAAAAAAAATGAGCATAAGTATACACATATACACATACAGAATATACACACATATACACGTCTATATATATACAGTGGTGTGAAAAACTATTTGCCCCCTTCCTGATTTCTTATTCTTTTGCATGTTTGTCAAACTTAAATGTTTCTGATCATCAAACACATTTAACTATTAGTCAAAGATAACACAAGTAAACACAAAATGCAGTTTTTAAATGATGGTTTTTATTATTTAGGGAGAAAAAAATCCAAACCTACATGGCCCTGTGTGAAAAAGTAATTGCCCCCTGAACCTAATAACTGGTTGGGCCACCCTTAGCAGCAAAAACTGCAATCAAGTGTTTGCGATAACTTGCAAGGAGTCTTTTACAGAGCTCTGGAGGAATTTTGGCCCACTCATCTTTGCAGAATTGTTGTAATTCAGCTTTATTTGAGAGTTTTCTAGCATGAACCGCCTTTTTAAGATCATGCCACAACATCTCAATAGGATTCAGGTCAGGACTTTGACTGGGCCACTCCA
Organism: Clarias gariepinus; assembly: GCF_024256425.1. Lineage (NCBI taxonomy): Eukaryota > Metazoa > Chordata > Actinopteri > Siluriformes > Clariidae > Clarias > Clarias gariepinus. The sequence goes on along the minus strand of NC_071118.1, from coordinate 1,372,384 downwards.
AAGTCTTCATTTTGTTTTTCTTCAGCCATTCAGAGGTGGATTTGCTGGTGTGTTTTGGGTCATTGTCCTGCTGCAGCACCCAAGATCGCTTCAGCTTGAGTTGACGAACAGATGGCCGGACATTCTCCTTCAGGATTTTTTGGTAGACAGTAGAATTCATGGTTCCATCTATCACAGCAAGCCATCCAGGTCCTGAAGCAGCAAAACAACCCCAGACCATCACACTACCACCCCCATATTTTACTGTTGGTATGGTGTTCTTTTTCTGAAATGCTGTGTTACTTTTACGCCAGATGTAACGGGACACGCACCTTCCAAAAAGTTAAACTTTTGTCTCGTCGGTCCACAAGGTATTTTCCCAAAAGTCTTGGCAATCATTGAGATGTTTTTTAGCAAAATTGAGACGAGCCTTGTTGTTCTTTTTGCTTAAGTGGTTTGCGCCTTGGAAATCTGCCATGCAGGCCGTTTTTGCCCAGTCTCTTTCTTTTGGTGGAGTCGTGAACACTGACCTTAATTTAGGCAAGTGAGGCCTGCAGTTCTTTAGATGTTGTCCTGGGGTCTTTTGTGGCCTCTCGGATGAGTTGTCTCTGCGCTCTTGGGGTAATTTTGGTCGGCCGGCCACTCCTGGGAAGGTTCACCACTGTTCCATGTTTTTGCCATTTGTGGATAATGGCTCTCACTGTGGTTCGCTGGAGTCCCAAAGCTTTAGAAATGGCTTTATAACCTTTACCAGACTGATAGATCTCAATTACTTTTGTTCTCATTTTTTTCTGAATTTCTTTGGATCTTGGCATAATGTCTAGCTTTTGAGGTGCTTTTGGTCTACTTCTCTGTGTCAGGTAGCTCCTATTTAAGTGATTTTTTGATTGAAACAGGTGTGGCAGTAATCAGGCCTGGGGGTGACTACATAAATTGAACTTTTAACTGTGATAAACCACAGTTAAGTTATTTTTTAACAAGGGGGGGCAATTACTTTTTCACACAGGGCCATGTAGATTTGGAGTTTTTTTTCTCCCTTAATAACATAATCTTCATTTAAAAACTGCATTTTGTGTTCAATTATGTTATCTTTGACTAATAGTTAACGGTTTTTGATGAGCAGAAACATTTAAGTGTGACAAACATGCAAAAGAATAAAAAATCAGGAAGGGGGCAAATAGTTTTTCACACCACTGTATATATATATATATATATATATATATATATACATATATCTACATATGCACATACACACATATGCATACATGTATATACCCATACACACACGATTGTGGAAGTGATTTAAGATACTTTATGATTCACGATTTAAGATACTTTAAGTAGTTTTTATTACTTTGAAACCTTTAAGATATACAATAGAGCTGCTTTAATATTAGTGCTATAGAATGTTATTAAATTGAAATTCTTAAATGACTAAAAATCTGACTGAAAAACGGTCATGCCAGAAATGTTGAAAATATACAGTGTTTTTTATACGTAGCTACGTAAACTGCAGATGCAAGTGTACAATAAATACAAATAATTATGAAATTTGAGTTTGTTGCAATAAAATGCAACAAAACAAAATCGTTAAGGTTTAGTAAAAAAATAAAAATTTTGTACCTACTTAAGATTAGCTAACATTAGTTAACTTGGGTCAAGCGGGAGGGGTGCCACGTCAGGGTTTGTTTGTATGTTTGTATGTTCGTGTTAATAGTCGTGCTGCACTCCTGCTATGTTATTTGTATTTAAAACAGTTACTTTCTGTGACTTCAATTTTACATCTTGGGAAATCCAAGCAGTTTCTTATCTGCGCGGGTGTTTTGAGTAAACGTGTGTATCGCCGCATATGCAGTACTGTATGTGAAGGAATCACCTCGATTCTGAATCATGTTTAATGATAGTGTTTTGCATTTTTTTTTTTTTTTTTTTTTTACTGATGTTCAGCTGTAACAGCTTCCGTCTGACATGTGATTTTGGAAACTGCACATCAGGAATGCAGCTCAGCAACAGGTGCTTAGAAATAAACTACTACTGCAGGTACGGCTCGAGTCCTTAACTGCACCTGGATAACAATTATCTTTAAATTCAGTCGTGCTTCGATTATCCAGCTCTGTTTGCACACGTCCTGCTATGCAACAACTCTCCTAGAGCACCAACAAATCCAGGAACAGCCACGTTAGTGCTGGTGGAGTTAGATTCAGCATCATTCTCGGTCATTTTCATCGTTCACTTTGCTACAGTGATTTAAAATAAATACTCTACTGGATTCAATTTAAAGATAAAAACCAATGAGTTTATATTCATTTTTGTTTCATATATGTATATATATATATATATATATATATATCACTTATATACAGTATCAGTTATGTTCTTCATATTGATTTAGGCCCCTTAGGGAAAAAAATTATATTAGAGAATTAGAGGGCAATATCCCAATCATCCTACTAGTTGATCCATTACTGATATTATCATTCTCTAGCAAACATTACACGAGGGAGAGTCAGAAATGATCCAAACTTCAGGTATATTGAAACTCCTGTTGGTCTTATCAGCGCTTTCTATTCAAGATCACTGTCTCCCCAGTCACTGCTGTGCAGATGTGAACATATCGGTTTATTTGTAACTGTGGGGAAAGCAAAAATAGACGCCCCACTTGTGATTTGCATAAAAAAGAGCATTGTGTTGTGATTAATTTTTTGTAGTGCATCTCACAGAAACAACTCACAGAAGAGCATAAACAGAAGCATGAAGCAATACTCTAAGGAAGGTGAAAGTTTCTTAAAAAGAATCATTACTGGTGATGCGACATGAAAGTATGGAACGGAAAAATCCTCAATCACCGACCGAGAAAAAGTTAAAAAGTCAACCATCAGCTGGACAATTCATCAACGCTTACAGTTTTCTGGAATTCTCAAGTATTGGAACATCATCAGGAAAAAGGTTCAACAATCAACACCGCTTGTTACAGTTAGATTCTTACTGATGAGCTAACACCTAAACTTCGGATTAAATGCAGAGGACTGACATCCAAAGACGTCATGATCTCACATGATGATGGACATCATGAGGACAAAGATTCACTTCTGATGAAGAAGTAAAGGCAGCGGTGCATTCATGGCTTGCAGCTCAAAATTAAAATTTGTTTAATGGTGGAACACGAAAGGCTGTTGTCCGATGGAGAAAGTGTATTGAAAAGCAAGGAGATTATGCTGGGAAATGATGTATTTGTCTTTTCTCAAAGTCAATTAAAATAAATTCCACAGCCAGAGCACGGATAACCCTCGTTGCTCTGCTAATCTTGTACAAGATTGCACTGTTAATTGGTTCAATTGAGTGCTTAAACAAGAAACGTTCATTTGAAAGAAATAAATAGTTCATGAATCTAAAGCCATATGACCTGATCAAATTCTAGCATTTGTTTCTTTTTCGATTAGAAAAGTGTATGAGAGAGACAAGCTGGAGCTTCTGGTTAGTTAACTGTTATTAGCTCTGCTGATTTGTTACCAGATGGAGAGGCAGAGCACCATATTGTCTGGAATGGAGTGCTACAGTTGGAGGCGCTGTATTTCTCCTGGCTTATGAATGGTGATGTGCTCGAAACGCGACCGCTTTTGTTTGTTGGCAGTTGAACACATTGCTATGCTTTATTAATTCAATTAAGTGTGCTGCCTAAATCCGAGCACTCCTCCTCGCTGAAGCTTGCATGGAACTTTGAATTAGTTCACTTTTTCTTCTCGAGGAGCTCTTCCTGCTTGTATTACGTCAGCGCGAAGTGCAGCAATCGTCTGAAGCAAGAGAGCTGAGAGGATCAGCAGATGTTACAGGAAGCTGAGGAGGGAAGCAAAAACACTTTTTATTTTTTCATTTGCTTAGTGTGAATGCGAATGCTTCAGTGTAAGAGTTTTTTTATTATGGGTCTGTACGATTACATTTGAAGATAATGTGTGTTGTTTGTATATCTTAATGTAAAAACAAGTGTAGAGTACTTGATCTTATTCCCGATTTCCTGATTTTGGTGAGACCACTCTCATGTTCGTTTTCTTCATGAAGCTGCATTACGCAAGAATCACATGCCTTGATTTTTCTCACTTAGCATTCTTATGCCTGGGTTTCTTCAAGAATCTTTTGCACGCCTTAGTTTTTCTCCATAAGCTTTCTGACGTCTCAGTTTTCCTCAAGAACCTTTTTCACACCTCTTTTTTTTAACTTGAGAATCTTTCTTACACCTCAGTTCCCTTTCAAAAGCTACACTCAACAACTGCTTTGTTGTGTGCGTGTGTGCAAGCACTTTTTAAAAAAGAAAGTAAAAATTGTCTTATTACTCACCAGAAAGATGTCAGAGTTAGATACGAGTTTGTCCCTCGACGAACTTCGGTCCTTCTTGTGAAGGGGGGAAGAACTTTCTCTCTCGCTTCCGTGGAGATAGAAACTATCACTTCAGAGCGCTCCTCTAATGATGAGCGAGCGTATCAGTTGTTATTAGAGGTGGTAACATGCGTGGTCGAACGCGTACACCTCGATCCGCCGAAAAAGAAAAAAAAATCCCCCGAACGCTCAAAGGTAGACGACAGGTTTCTGTGATAGCAAAATCAATGATAGCAAAACCGATGACCAGGCAGCCGGTCAGGCTGGTGCTGTCCTGCACACAATGGCTTTGCAGGCATACCAGGCTGACCTACTGAAAGATCTGAGCACTGGCAGGAGGCCGTGGTTCAAACTCCGCCACTACTGGTGTTCAGGGAGCAGCGGTCTCCAGCGAAATGTTGAGTGTTCGGTTTCTTCCTGCTACGTTTCAGGATGCTGAACATCTTACCTCCGTCTAATCTTACATACCATGGGTGTCACATGGGATTCGACCGCAATGCAGGCACAGCTGTCTCCTGTGCGTGTTGAATCCATTCTCAATACCCTAAAGGAGATCAAGCTAGGCCAGAAAGTAACTTTTACTACTTTCAGAGAGTGTTAGTTCTCATGGCAGCTTTCGGTTTCCACGGTGATACCCTTGGACCTTCTGCAAATGAGATCGCTCCAGTTGTGGCTAAAAGCCTAGGGATTTTGTCCAAGGGTCAATCCCCTGAGGCAATAAGGGTTGCGCGCCAAGAGCTTCGTACTCTCTCTATGGAGCTAGCGCCTCGAAATCGATTTTCAACGCTACGGAAAGCGTTCTCTTTCCTACACATAGTATGACATTGAGTGTGATGTGGGATCCGACCGCAATGCGGGCACAGCTGTCTCCTGTGCGCGTCGAATCCATTTTAAACACTCTAAAGAAGTTCAAGGTAGGCCAGGAAGTAACTTTCACCACTTTCAGTGGTGGCTAAGTGCCGGGGGATTTTATCCAAGGACCAATCCCTAGAGGCAATAAGGCTTGCGCACGGAGAGCTTCGTACCCTCTCTATGTGGTTCAGACCTCGGTCCTTGAAGCTGCTAACGACAGATGTTTTCCCTTAAGGGCTGGGGTGCGGACTTAGATGGCCATCCAGCCCAAGGGATCTGGAGAGGTCATCTTCTCGCGTGGCACATCAATTGACTCGAAATGATGACTCTATTTCTGGCCCTAAAATACTCCCTCCAGCAGTCAAGAGGTTAACATGTCCTAGCGCGGATGAACAACACTACGGCAGTCTTGTAAATAATTGCCTGGGCACACAAGGCTTGCACCGCTAAGAAAACTAGCGCACTAGGTTCTGCTTTGGGGACAAATTCTTGTCCCTCAGGATCGTTTACATTCCAGGACATAGTAAAACATATAGACCCAGTCCACTGCTGAACTGTTTTAGTGCTGGAGTTTCTGCAAGAAAATTGACCTCGGGCTTATGCCCTAGTACACTCAGAACGTATGTAGTTGCTTTTCGGCCTACGTCCTGACTGATGGGGTTTGTGGAAAGCACCCCTTAGTTACTGGCTTATTCGCGGGCCTCATCAGCCTTTCTAGCGTGCTTAGGCATTGCCTATTGGCTACCTAAACCTATTCTGCATCCTCACCCAACTATCTTCCGCAGTTGTTCTCAAAGCCTCTGTCCTCCGCTGTTACAGCTCTGGAGCAGAGACTTCATTCACTGTGTCCAGTTCATGCTCTTCAAAATTACAGCACACCACCGCACTAGCCAGTGGCGTAAATCAGAGCAGGTTTTCATATGTCATGGGGCCGCGGCCGAAGGGCAGCCGCCACTAGGCGAGTTGGGTGAGAAATGCTAGTGCCCTAGCCTATTAGGCTAAGTTCCCACTTTTTCAGGGAACAGGGTTACAGCAAAGTAACCCGAGTTGTTTTCCTCAGGGAGCTTTCTAACACCTCAGTGTACCTGAAGAAGCTTTTCCCCAAGAACCTCTCACACCTCAGTTTTCCTCAAGAACCTTTCTCACATCTCAGTTTTCCTCAAGAACCTTTCTCACTCCTCAGTTTTCCTCAAGAACCTTTCTCACACTTCAGTTTTCCTCAAGAACTTTTCTCACACCTCAGTTTTCCTCAAGAACCTTTCTCACACCTCGCCTTTCTTCTTAGTAAGCTTTCTCACACCTCAGTCTTCCTGAATAATCTTTCTCACATCTCAATTTTTCTGAGAAGCTTTCTAACACCTCAGTTTCCGTTGATTTCTTATTTCTTATGCATAATTATTTTTTCTTTAAAGGCTTTCTCATGCCTTATTTTCCACCCAGATGCTTTTTTCATTCCTCAGTTTTCCTTGAGCATGTCAAACTCAATTGGATGTAAAGACTATTGAAAAACCAAACAAACAAAAGATAGTCATGATAGACGACTTTTGAGATTATTTTTGCGAGCAGGATCTGTGGGTTTATTTTGTGATTAAAGAATGTGTGTGTGTGTGGTTGGGTGTGTGAGTTCTCTCTGTGAGCTCTCATGTAGTGTGTACATCACTAAAACCACCAAACAACTGATCTTGAGTGATGAAAGTTGTGTAGTGTGAGCAGTTTAGCCATTATGAGATTTTGAAATGGTGCACTTGGCTTAAGGCTGAAGCACAAACAGAAGGATTAGGATTATTTGTTTGGAGATTTTGTTTTCTGGTGACAGATGAAGGAAGCCAGGAAACTTGCTGATGTGAAGAGAATAAATTGTTTCTCATGCAGACGCACTTTATATCACCCAAATTGGCCAAGCGACTTATGATTTGCTGTTTGCATAATTTTTACGACGTGCACACCGACGCCTATCGAACTTAGCGCTCATCAACATTCTGGAAAGGTCAGGCACACGGTGCAAAAGGGAAATGTAGCAGATTTACCCTCACTGACAAATGTAATTAATTGCGAGAGGGCTGAAAGGCAATGGGAAGGCAAGATAACAGCGGTTGCTTTTTTCCCCCTCTATGCATCGCTGCTGTGTTTGTTTGTGAGAAAGAAGAGTGCCAGTGTAAAGGATATTTATTATAATAGTGGACCAGCTGTGGCAAAAAATAAACACTATTCCTGCAGGGAGGAACTGACAGGCAGCGCCATCTGCTTAGTTATGACAATTAACTGTTCGCATGAAAATAACAGGGCAATATATAGAACGCTGTAGTTAGTAATTTGCAAATATGTTCTGTAGAAGCTTTCTCATGCCTCAGTTCTCCTCTAGAAGCACTGTGATGCATCAGGGTTTCTCTAGGAGCTTCCTCACACATCAGTTCGCATTCAGTAACTTTCTCACGTTAGTTTTCTAACTAGAAGAACATTTTAGTTCTCCTGCAGATCTTTTAGTACACTTCAGTTGTTCTCTAAAAGCAGTCTTACAACTCTGTTCTCCTCCCAAATTTGTCATCACACCCTGGTTTCCCTCCAGAACTTTTTTTTTCATGAGTTCTTCTCTAGAATCTCATTTTGGAAACTTTCTCACACCTCAGTTTTCCCCTAGAAGGTTTCTTACCCTTCTCACCTCTCAAAAACCGTCTCATTTCTCAGTGCTCTAGAATTTTTCTTATTGCTCGCCTCTAGAAGCTTTCTTACCCTTAGGTTCTCCTTCAGAATCGTTTATTCTGAGTTATCTTCTAGAAGATTTCTTGAACATCATTTCTGCTCTACAAGCTTTCTCATGTCTCAGTTTTTCTCAGGAAGCTTTCGTATGCCTTAAGTCTCCTCTAGAGTGTTTTTTACCCCTCATTTTCATTTTTCCTCTAGGAAGCATGGTGGCATAGTGGTTAGCACTGTCGCCTTGCACTTCCGCCACCCGGGTTTGATTTCTGCCTTAGGGTCTGTGCATGGAGTTTGCATGTTCTTCCCGTGCTTGGTGGGTTTCCTCCAGGTACTCCGGTTTTCTCCCACAGACCAAAGACATGCAGATTAGGCTAACTGACGTTCCCAAATTGACTGTAAATTGTGAATGAGTGTGTGTGTGTGTGTGTGCCCTTTGAAGAATTTCTACCCTGTCCAGGTTATACCCTGCCTTGCATCTTGGGATATTCTCCTAGGCTCCAAGCTCCATGCGACTTTGTATACAGGATAAAGTGGTGTAGACGATGAGTGAGTGAGTAAGTGACTTCTCCTCTATAAATCTTCTTAAATTTTTCCAATCGAAGATTTCTCCCACCTTAGTTTTCCCCTAGAAGCTTTCTTGATCGGTCAATTGTTCTCTAGAAGCATCCCAGCCAAGTTATTCTTTGGAAGCTTTTTTATTGTTTTCCTATAGAACCACTTTTCTATTGTATCAGTTTTTCTGTAGACTCTTTGTCCCAGGCCAGACCTCCTCTAGATGCTTCATCATGCCTTACTTCTCCTCTGTAAGCATTTGTAGGCATCAGTTCACCTCTAAAAGCTTACCCATGCCTCAGTTTTACCCAAAAAGTTTTTTTATGCCTTGTTTTTTTTCTCAAGAAACTTTCTCATGCCTCAGTCAGTTTCCCTTCAGAGCATTTAGATACCTCAGTTCCTCTTATTAACACGTTTAACACCTGATACGTTTAATGTAACTGCATCACCTATGGCTTAGATGTGGTTATTTTTCACAATGACAATTAAGTTGAATCTAATCTACTGTAATCTAACCTAATTTCATTAGGTTTCAAGATCACAGTTTTTGAAGGAGATTTTACTGACCGCAGGATACTAAATGTAAAGGATAATATATTGTATCTTTTTACATGATTTGTTGCTACAAGTTATACAGATCTTATTCTTACTATAAATAATGTTGCTCCGATTCAAAACTAAGCACCATTTGGTGTAAGCATGTGACATATGCATTTCTTAGCATTAGCCAGCGCTACTAGCATTAACCAGACACATAGGCAGCAAAAAAAATTTAAGTTACAAAAACTGAATGATGTTTTTAGGGAAACTGGTGTAGTTGATTTATGAAAACCTGACGTTAATTACTTATCATTTTACTAGCAAAACTAGCAACTTTTTAACTTGCACTAAAGCATGTTTGGTCTGGATTTTGCCTTCAGTTTTATTTGAATAACATTCGAGGCCTGTATATTGAGCCTTACAGTACCTCTGTCCACATCAGCACTGTGCATGTTAGAGCAGCTCTAAGGGGAAGCGTGTCCTCCTACAGCCTGCTACACGAGTTCCCCAGGTGTTTAATGTTGTAAGAACCTGGAGCTCATATTGCGATGAGTAAATGATAAGCACCAGATCCTCGAGCATCATCTGAGCTGCCCCCTGCGTGACCCCTGCGGTGGAGCTAACCGTGGCTTTGGCTGCCAGAAGCCCATTGTGTATTTGATTAAAAGGACGACGCAACTTCATTTCCTCTGCTCGAGGAGGTCCAGGAGTATTAAAAAGCATACAAACAGCCTGAAAAATATGAGTCCTATAGAACTCCAAGCTACCGCTGTACTGCAGCTGAATAAACCTGAAGGAGGAGGGAATAAAATAAAAAATAACTTTTATAACATTTTGATATAAATTTAGGTTTTAATGTTATCAGGGTTCAACAAAATAATAATTAAAAACAAACTTTAAATAGTTAATGTGAGTGTGCTTTATTTCAGAAAGTGACCGCACCATGTAGGTCTAAATACCTTGTGGTCTAAATAGCAAGTGTGTTTTTTTGTGTGTTTTTTTCTTATTTCTTTTTTCTTTTTAGTTATTTTATTTAAGACAAAGTATTTTCGTTTAGTTAAATTAAAAAATATATTAAATATTTCACAATAGCTGGTTATTTAGTAATGTTTTTTAAGTTTAATTTAAACGAAGAAGTGTAGTCATATACTAATATTCTATTAAAATGATCTATTAAAATATTCTTTCATGAAATAAATAGGTAAAAAGTAAAGAAAAGTGCAACAGTTTTTCCCCCCTTCTTTTTTTGCAAAAGTTAACCTTCTAAAACAAAAAGTTGATTTTAATTTTGGGGAAACAAAATATGCTGATTATTGCAACAACAAAAAATACTTCACAGTTATTTATGACATCATCTATAAGCTTTTATTTGTTTAACATGATTTGACTCACTCATCCACCTAAAGTAACATTATTTAACATTATTATGCTAACATAGCTATAAAAATACACATTTATATGGACAAATAAATTTGACTTCAAATTAAGTTCAACCACTTTATACAAAAACGTAAAAGACATTTTTTCCCCAGTGAGGAGGAGGAGACCTGCTTCTTTAGCATTTCTCTTGGTCTCAAATGCAGTTTGTATGAAATCCAGATGCTACTGTTTTAAATGCTGTGAAATAATCCTATTGAATATCTAAATCTGGGAAAATGGGGGCGAACGCCGGAGCGGTCTCGAGTGTTTCTTGGCAACTCCCACAACATGCAACGCTTTCCAAAGCACTGGTGCCTGACTGGGAAAGGAGTGCGACACAGAGCACAGTTTGCTTGTTTGGCCTCACGCCCAGTTACAGAAACATATCTGCTTTTATGTTCTTATTTTAAATCATATATTCATCTTCTAAAAAAACAGACTACATAAAAAAGTATCATCAGTTGTTGCTTAATCATTTTGAAGCCATGTTTGCACATACAGTACAGTTTGTCTAATTTGACACTTTTCATTTATAAGTCGTTTTTGTGGTCTGAATAATCATTGTGTGCGACTTTTATTTTTAATTCCCACCATTACCGTGGAACTGAATTTCCAAATAACACACATTATAAATTAAGAGTAACACATAATGCACATGTCTAATTTGGGCTTTAGAAGAAATTAATTAACACTCAATATGTGGTTCTAAGAATGAATTGTTCCGTTTGCAAGGTTTAGTCATCTGGAGTGTGTGTATTTGTGAAAAAACTGTTTGCGCACGATGTAACGTAATCTCTCACCTTCCTTTCCCTGTGAATTCTGCCTGTCTGACGCAAACTCTGTTCTGTCATGGGCTTCAATTAGCAGTCAGCGTTGCTCCGAGTCTCTGTGGACAAACATGAATGAGGAGTGTGAAGTGAACTGGCTTTGTTCCATAAAGAATGCCTTTGTATTGGTCAGAGTTTTGTTTATGCATGCGAAATAAAAAGATAATGGCAAAAAAAAAAAAAAAACACAGCAGGGAAAGCCAGTGGGAAGAAAAAAAAAATCAAGATCAAAGCTAAGCCTGGACTCATGGTGAGGGCGACGGTTAATCTTTACGTGTGAATAAGAGTAAATAAAAAGTGACAAGAATGGTTTCTTGACAGTTATGTATATTTACACATTAAAGGGGATCCAAGAGAACTGGTTTGAACTGGCTTGAATGTGAAGGCCCTAGTGACGCAACTTCAATAGAGATGGCAACTTCAATGGGTTCATAAATAATGGAATAGCTCACAGAGAAGGTGTTAGCGCTGCGTTCAGGTCACGGCACCAAATTTGTCAATGATGAAGCGCCTCTGACCTTGGTGTGTTCTTAGAACATACAGTGTTCCGTAAAGAAACATAAAGAAATGAGAACTATGACATTTAGAATATCTAGCACAGCCAGAGATGAACTTTAGCAAATAGTCCTGATGTCAGAAGACATCACTTAAAGTGACTGCTTAAAGGTAAAGATTTCCTTTTCTTGGATAATTCTATTACTCGTGAAATGTTTCATTTAAATGTGAATCTATCAGATAAAATATATCAGATATGAAGGATCTCAGTGTGACCCACTCGAAGGTAAAAAGAAAAAGAAAAAAGAAAAAGCCTGTCTTCCATAGAGAGTGACACTAATTATTCACTACCGAAGACGGGAAAAGGAGCTCGGGCTCCAAGACAAATAGCGATTCTTCTTTTAAAAAAGGGAGTACACAGCGATGACTGAGTCGGGATTGCTTTCTCCGACGCTGTCATGTGCTGCTGCATGCATGATGGAGGTCGTCTCTGTCACTCCCTCGTGGCTTCCCGTGATAAGACGAGCTGTGGAGCTGCAGAGAGACAGGCCGCGTGTGAGCACACCCAGGAGGCTGAGTATTAAAAGATAAGAAGCTGATTGTTTGTCATTTCTCTCATCGTATATCAGACAGCACGATCGTTCTGTTTTTATTTCTGCAGCCTTGAGAACATGACATGCACATTTTCAGGAAGTTTAAGCATGATGGAAAAGGCTTCTGTCCCTCGTTTGCGGGTATAGATTACTAGATCCGATCAAATACCAGGATAAAATTGGAATGGATATCTGGGGGAAAAACAAGAATTAATCAAATTTGATCCTGAAATTGAAACTGTTTTATAAATGCATGTATATTTATACACATACTGTACATTGTTAGGTTAAGCCTTTATAGTCACATATTACTGCATAGTGAAATTCTTTATTCTTCGCATATTCCAGCTTAGGAGGCTGAGGTCAGAGTGCAGGTTTAGCCATTATACACATCCCTGGCAACCTGGTGGAGCTTGGGGTCGAGCCGTTGACCTTTTAATAAGTAACTCAAAGTCTTAGCACTCTGGGGCACCACCATTCCTATATACATAAAAGTGCCATTAAATCTCCCCAAACTTTTAATTGCCAAAAGTATTCTCTCGCCTGCCTTGACATGCACATGAACTTGAACTCTTAATCCATAGGGTTTAATACTGTATGATGTTGGCCACACCTCCTTTGCAGCTATAACAGCTTTAACTCTTCTGGGAAGGCTTCCACCAGGTTTAGGAGTGTGTCTATGGGAATCTTTGACCATTCTTCCCGAAGTCAAGAAGGCCTGGCTCACAGTCTCTGCTCTAATTCATCCCAAAGGTTGAGATCAGGACTTTGTGCAGGCCAGTCAAGTTGTTCCAGGTCTTTATGGACCTTCCTTTGTGCACTGGTGGCAGTCATGTTGGAACAGGAAGGGGCCGTCCCCAAACTGTTCCCACGAAGCTGGGAGCACGAAATTATCCAAAATGTCTTGGTATGCTGAAGCATTAAGAGTTCCTTTCACTGGAACTGATGGGCCGAGTCCAACTCCTGAAAAATAACCCCACATCATAATCCCTCCTCCACCAAACTTTACAATTGGCACAATGCAGTCAGACAAGTACCGTTCTTCTGGAAACCCCTGACCCCTAAGTGATTTTATGTGGCCTAACACTTCATGGCTGAGTTGCTGTCATTCCCAGTTGCTTCCACTTTGTTATAATGCCACTAACAGTTGACTGTGGGATATTTAGTAGCGAAGAAGTTTCACGACTGGATTTAATGGTATTATCAAAGTACCACACTGAGATTCACTGAGCTCCTGAGCGCAACCCATTCCTTCATAACTGTTTGTAGAAGCGGTCTGCATGCCTAGGTGCTTGATTTTATGTGACCATGTAAGTGATTGGAACGTCTGAATTCAATGTTTTGGATGGATAAGTAATGGTGAACTGAACAAACACAAATTATATAGTAAACTGGTGACAAAATCATGGGCTACCAAGGTTTACTCATTCCAGTGGGGACCAAAGTCCAGTGTGTCTGGTCTTAAAAAAAAGTCAATGCTGGCTGCAATAGAAAGGCACCAGAACACCCAGTGCACCACAGCCCAGTGCACACTGGGCCCAGCAGGCACACAGCCAAGACCGGTCAACCTGACCTCCAAATTCCCTAAATCCCACTCCTATTGAGGCTTCCTTGGGATAAATTAGACAAACATGTCAGAATCATTGGGAGTATATATATACATATATACATACACCAATCAGTCATAACAGTATAGATATAAATAAAGGCAAAACAGTGGCTTAGTGATTAGCACTGAGCACTAAGGTGTGGTCTTCTTCTTATAATTAATTCAATTCAATTTTATTTGTATAGCGCTTTTAGCAATTGTCATTGCCACAAAGCAGCTTTACACAATCAAAAGAAGTTATTGTTTATGATAATTACTTCATTTATTTATATACTTTGAATTGATCTACTCATTGATTTTTATTTTTATTTTATTTATTTATTTATTTCCCTACTTGCTGTACGTAGATTATACATTATAAGCATACTGCTTCATAAAATGTCTGCTATTTAATCTCTAATCCAAAACTCAAAACTCACAGTCAAACACAGTCTCCAAAACTACGGATTCCACAGACTCTCTAGCAAAACCCATATTAATAAAAGCCCAGGCTTTGAACTCTTTTCTCGTCTAAGAAAAAAAAAAGACATCTACTAATTTTAATAACTCGCTCATCAAAGTCCATTAAAAGTCGGTAAGATTAAATGGCACTTCTATTAAAATATTCATTAAAGCTCAGCTTTAATCTAAATGCAGAAGATCGAAATGAAGTTGGTAATACCTGGATGGAGCATAGAGACTGGACTCTATTAGGATTAGAGCGTGAACGTGATGAATTTAGCATAAGCGGAGACGTCAAGCTGTCAGCAAAGGAATATGAAATGTATTGTACTCTGAGAGCGCGTGTCAGCAAAAACAAGGGGGGAAGTTGGAAAATGTTCAGGGAAGTTGATAGATATATAAATTCACAGGGTATTTAATATTTATGAGTTGTAAATGTAAGATGTTCGACTGTGGAGAATGTTCGGACTTCCTTAGCTCTGCATTTTGGTGACGCACTGGACATTATGGGTAGTTATATCCTATAGTATATACACAAAATAAATTCAATTCAATTCAATTTTATTTGTATAGCGCTTTTAGCAATTTTCATTGCCGCAAAGCAGCTTTACATAGTCAAAAGATAAATAAATGCTTTATCCTGGTGGATCCAGAGCTTTCTTATCCCTCAGACCCGACATTCACGTGGTATTTCACTTACATGGGGGGAAGCAATCATCATCATCAGTCTACTGTACTTCCCAGAATGTTTTTGGGCAGTTCGAGGAAACTGGAAATCCAGGAGGAACTCCACATGCGCATGGAGATTAGGGAACTACAGGAAATACTAGGCGAAGACATGCTCTGTATAAAGATATATATGAATAAAAAGTAAAAACTAGAAAATGTTATAACCGTGTCATGAAAGTCTTTTGATAACACTCCAGATGCAGTGGACAAGAACCTGAGCTAATATTAGCTCTTTATGCTCTTAGAGGAGACAAGGTGTGTGTGTGTGTGTGTGGGCAGATGGTGGGTTATGAGCGTTAGGAGCGTCTGTCCTTCAGAGGAGCAGTCGTGAAGTCAGTATCACTAAGTGTTTATAAGCTCACTCACTGACCTGAAAATGAACAGAATAAAAGATGGAGTGAATTGTTGCTCGTCACTGGTGAACTTCCATCCAAGCAAACAAATGTTCTGGATTAGGTTATTAATTACATATCATAATAATCATAATCAAACATCAAACATCCTCCCACAGATGCTTTAAAACCCGGCAGTAGACTTTGCTATTGATGGTCTGGCCCCTGGGGACGAATTTTCGATGCACAATGTTGCAAATGTCAAAAAGGATGATGTTGGCAGCCTAAGGGACGAACTCGGCAGCAACACAGTGCATGTTCAAATCATTCGTGAGGATCGCCTGGACTGTTCCGACCGTGGCAGCTGTGTTGTGGATTGTTTCCTCTGATGATCATCATGCACAAGGGTTTTCGGGGGTTGAGCTCGTCTTCCCGATCGCTCATGTTCCAGTGATGTTCTTCCGCTGTTGAAGCACATGTGCCACTTAACACACCTTATATGTCTCGCGGGAGCATCGGCGTAAACTTGCAGAATCATGTCAAACATCTCTGTGGCAGATTTGTCCAGATTTGTCTTTTTTTTTTTTTTTGATTGTTTAAAGTCGTAAAAATGAGAATAAATATAATAGTAATCACCATTGGACTTCTCGACCCTAGTTGAACTACAGATGTTCCTGGAGGGATGAATGGATGGAGAATAAAATTTGAAACAGCTTTTGATGTACACAGACCGACGATGTCTTTTGGCACACTGACTTATGAAGGTCGGTGACTATGTGTGCAGCCTTGTGCTGCCATCTGTTAGAGTGTTACAATACTAGTGTTTTATACATTTAAGGAAGGAGTCTCCAGTGTCAGTAGATAATATGGTCAATGACTTTAAAAATAGAGGTGAAAGACAGGAAGAAGAAATTTGATGACATTATTGATAGAGTACTTTTTTCATAGGCAGCAATGTGGCTTAGTGGTTAGCACTGTTGCCATGCACCTTCAGGGTCTGGGTTCGATTCCCGCCTTGGGTTGCATGTTCTTCCTGTCCTTGGTGGGGTTACTCCAGTTTTCTTCCACAGTCCAAAAACATGTAGGATTAGGATAATTGGCATTCCCAAATTGCCCGTAGTGTGTGAATGCGTGTTTGAAAGTTGACTGGAGGATCTACAACGGCTGTGAAGATTGGAATAAATACAGTGGTCACCATTGGCCTCTAATGGACTTCAGAGGTTCCTAGATGGAAAGAATTAAAAAAATCTTTATACTCTGGTACTGTAATAAAATCGTATCGGGTGCTCCCTGGTGATTCCCATCCCTAGTAAACGGCTTGTTTACGGACATTCCCTAACATTAAAATCAGTGAAAAAGTATAATGTATTGTTTATAAATTAATTTAAAAAGGCAATCCCTGGCCAACCGCTGTTACATAAGAGGATTAACATGCGTCTGGCTGTGCTGTAATGGTAAAATAATTCAATCCAGTGTGTTAATGATATCACACCACCACTCCGGCATGATTTATTCCTCTAACAGCACACCTTGTCACGTTTTATCTATCCATCCATTCATCCATTATCTGTAGCGTTATATCCTGTGTAGGGTCACGGGGGACATGGAGGCAAATCCCAGGGAGCTCAGAGCACAGGCACATACACACTGCAGGCAATCAGAGAGACTGCAGGTCTTTGGACTGTGGGAGGAGAACAGATTACTCTGGAGGAAACCCACCATGCACTGGGAGAACATGCACCTTTTATGCACATAAACAGGACCGGAGGCGAGATCGAATCACCAACCTTGGCAATGCAAGGTTGTTCTATATATATATTAGTTATTCTATACTAAATTCAAAGCCAGGTGGGTTCTACCGCTCTTCATAACTGTTCCCAGAGCACACACAACCACTGAGGGTAGTTTTACTCCCCACAGTCTCCCAAGACAACCACCTTTGCCAATCGCACCGGGCTCATACGCTGGATTAGTTTTCTGTCTCCTGATTGGTCGAGTTCATCCTTCATCCTTCCTTCTTCTAGTTTATTTTGCTGTTGCTACCAGCAGCATCAGTATTTCTCCCTCCCCCTCTCTCCCTCTCTTTCTGTGTGTGTACAAGTCATAAATAGCTGAGAGTGGTGGGTAATTTCAGCTCCGTCAGGACAGACATCTGCACAATCTTATAGACCACGCGCAACACGAAGTACACTTCATCCTACTGTATTAAAACAGCAATTTGTACATGTACAGAGAAGATTTAAACACTTTATTTTTTAGCGATAATTATCCGAATCAGTAAATACAAAAATCAGGGAAGTTATCCAAGATGCTGGACGGTTTAGCAGTTTATACTGACATGGAGAATAAATTCGTCTGAAATATGTCTGTCTGAGTAAACATGAACAGTAGGTCTTTGCTTAATAGCAAATATTTATGCTATAAATAAAATACTACTAATCATACACTGTATGAAAAATGGGGAAAAATAGTACAATAAATGCATTTCATCAACATTACCATTCTCTACTGTTGGATTGGATTAGATTAGATTAAACTCAAATGTATTTTCATTGTTCAAAGTGCATGTACAGGTTCTACCAGGTCGTAAAAATGAGAATAAATACAATAGTAATCATCATTGGACTCCACGGCCCTAGTTGAACAACAGATGTTAATGGAGGGATGGACGGATGGAGAACTGCCTAAGTGGCCTATTTACAATAAATAGCAATGTGGTGAATGAGGGTATGGGCCCATATGTACAGGGCTGAGAGTGATTAATGTACAGATGGTGCAGTAGGTAATAAAGATATGGTATATAGTTTTATACAGTATAACTGTACAAACATGGTGCAGTGGATAAGATACATCAAGAAGATAACATGCTCAAATGACGTGAAATACATACAGTATGTACATGTGTGAATGTCTGTATGATACAGTATACTGTATACAGAATAGTATGATACATGTGAACTGGCTTCTGGTAAATTTTAATCTACATGTCTTTGGACTGTGGGAGGAAACCAGAGTACCCGGAGGAAACCCACCAAACACAGGGAAAACATGCAAAACCATCAGCTAACTATATTCTATAAATTCTAAGTTTGTTATCTTTGGGAGAATATTTTAATGAAGACAAATCAGTAAAGAGATTTCCCTTTCATTCTAGTTTATGGAATAAACTGCTTCGTGTAATCATAATTAAAAAAAGTCATTTTTTGTGGTACTCAAAAATGCAAACCAAACAATCAAATCATTCTTAAAAAAAAGTTTTTTGTTTAAGTGTTTAAAGTTAATTATGTTATTTGTACATCTCAACAAGCTTAAATAAAGAACCCTAAAGAGGACGCTCATTAAAACCCTTTCCTGTATAAATAATTTCTACACATGTCCACATGCTTTATAACATAAAATAGCATGGTCAGAATTTTAATTCTGTTTAAATATAAAAAATTAAAAAATTATGCATTGCTTTTTAATAATTGAAGGCCTAAAACTGTATGCCTGAAATATTCCATAAAACAAAAAAAATCCAAATAACCCTAAAATGTTTAGTATTCAGGTTTCAAATATTTACTGAATACAAACAAAAAATATCTAAAATTCAATATTTATACAGTTTGGGTGCATGATGCACAGAGGTAAAGAAATAAAATCAGCTGAAGAACGTATAAATATTTATATATAAGATAAGTTATAGGTTAGAGATCCAGACATTTATATTTCGCTGGTTAGGATTTTGTGTGTGTGTGTGTGTGTGTGTGTGTGTGCTTCCGTAGGGGCCTTTTTGTAATGTGATGCAAACACCTGGTGAAAGCAGCTGGAAACTTAAACGGCTCTCGTTTATTCTTAAGTGTCCAGATGTAGGAGTTTTATCACAGAGATGACGGACAAACTAGTCTCGCTCTGGCTAAGTAAACAAAATGAACAATCTAACTACTGTATATATCATAAGGAGCGAGAACTTTATAATCATACTAAACGCCTTTAAGATTGCACTAGTATAGCCGCTTTAAAAGAAAACAGCTCCAGATGAACGACCTCCGGCTGCTGTGTGTAATTGTAGAGATTATATTTAGCGTGACTCTCCATCGTTTGCTCTTGACTTATTTAAGCTTTTTTTTTTTTGGTTGCTTTGTTTGTTTTCAGGTCAGGGAGTCTACTGTTAAATGACCAGAGATTTAGATTTGATGCAAATAAGGCATCGCTGTTTCTTCATCTCGGTTCCACTTTGGGTTCTGTCAATCACAATATTTGGCTACTGACTTGGAAATTACACAGGTCTCTGGGGTCTGTCGCTCTGATCTAAAAATGGTTCCAATCATAGGTACAGAAAGACAGATTTGTATTATTTTATCTTATCTTTTATTCATTGAAAGGAATAGAAATTATTTTGAGAATTCCACAAGGATCTGCTGTAGGGCCGTTTCTTTTTTTTTTATTCCCCTCTTTTTCTAGGAAAATCACTGAGTTTAACCTTCAGGTGTGTCTCCAAACGCTCCCTAGACAAACAAACATACCAACTATCAATTAAATAAATAAATTATATATATATATATATATATATATATATATATATATATATATATATATATATATATATATATTTCCCTCCCCTTGTGTCTGGATACACCTCTGCTCACCTTCATAACAGCATCAGCCCTGACAGGTAAGGATGTCATGAGTGACTTCCACACGCGCTGTGCGAGTCTGTCTGTCTGTTTCGATGTTTCGGCTGCTCTCTTTCACAAGATTGAGGCCTGAGGATTTTGCAGGTCGGTCGAGGTGTCATCGTGTTCCATCATGCATGTCGAACAAGATTTGTCCTTATGGTACTCTACAGAATGTGACAGAGCCAGTGTCCTGTAGTTCCCAAAGGGGAAAAAAATAATAAAGAATTTAAAAAAATACCTGAAGGAATAATACTTAAAAGCAGTCTTGAATCTTTTAGGTGAAATATGTAAATGTTAACAATAATATTTCAAATTATTTGATGTATTTTAGATGTATTTCCTATTAATATTGTGTAAAGAAATGATCTTAGGTCAGGGGTGTGAACTCCCTCGATGTTTAAACACACTCAGATAAAAAGAATATAAAAGACCTGAGTGGTTTCTGTGTCAGAGCCTCGGCTTATTGGGATTGGTTCTGTTTTTCATGTAGGTCTATACATTCCCAGCACGTAAGTGGACTGAACTCACACCTGAATGTGTGAAAGACTGGTACCATCTGAGCACCTCGAACCCTTATCTTATAAGGTAAAGTATATTGTAAGATCCACAAAGCCAGCTTAATGAATACATGGTGTGTTAGGTTAAAGCGTAAGACTTCGAGCTTCCTGAACTCAACCCCACTTAACCATCAACTTTGGCATTTACACTGATTGGCAGATACCTTTATCCAGAGCGAATGGCATAAAACTTTTTTATCTCATTATACATCTGAGCAGTTAGGGTCTTTGCTCAAGGCCCCAAAAGAGGCAACTTGGTGGTGGTGGGGATTGAACTTGCAACCTTCTGGACAATAGTTCAATGCCTTAACCACCATCCCCATGGGATAAACTGTGCGCCTGATCTTACTCATGCGTGTGAGCGAACACAGATTCCCACAGCCACGCTCCAACATCTAGTGTACAGCCTTCCCAAAAATCTCAAATGCTTGTCCTCGTCACACAAATCAGTTTAATAGTTCTAGATTACGTAATGATTCTTATTAATTCAACTCATCGACTATACCAATTTATCCTGTATACAGGGTCGCAGGGGGCCTGGAGCCTCTCCCACGAGGGATCTCCCTCAGGGCACACTCGTGCACATACACACGCTCATTCACACACTACATGCAATTTTGGTACACCAATTAACATCATCTGCATGTCTTTGTACTATGGGAGGAAACCAGAGCACCCGGAGGAAACCCACCAAGCACGGGGAGAACACGCAAACTCCATCCACACACAGACCCGAGTTCAGGAATCGAACCTGAACCCTGGAGGTGCAATGCGACAGTGCTAACCACTACGCCATGGTGCCGCCCTCGTAATGATTCTCATCCAGGAAATCCATTCAGCATCCTCTGGAGCTCAGCATGTGTATTTGAAACATTTATTATTTAATATTTTAATTCACACACCTACTCCATCTCCTTTTCTGTACTGGTTCTGTCTCTGTACATCCTAGCGATGGCGGATCCGTATGACGGATGGTCTAACAGCGACTCCACAGAGTGAACATGGAGTGTCGAGCGACACAGAGGCAATTCCGCTGATAGCTATCAGTGTGTGTCAACACAGCTAGCATGCTGGCTATCACCTGCGGGTTCAGGTGAGATCGGCTCCCCGTGTTCTGTCAGCCTTGTTTATTTCCGTCTGAGGGGCTCGAGACTCCTCTCTTCTCCTCCAGAAGGCTTGTTACTCCAAGGGGGGACCAGAGCGCGCGGATTCTGTGATTATGTTTTTAAAGCAATTATCCCTAGATTGTTAGATGAAACGCTGTGAAATCCTGCTAATTCCTGTAATGCCGGATCATTTATATTCAACTGTACAATCTGGGAAAAATTAAGAAACTAAAAACGTTTGGGTTTTAAAAAAGAAACTTCTCCGGTGTTGTAATTCCCCCTCTCTCTTACACGCTGGCGTAACCCGTACAGGGTCGACGTAGAGCAGCAGAGTTAAATGCTTAGCTGTGGCTCTGCATTATTTTAATGGAGCCGCCTCCCTTTACAGATAGATTACAAGAAGGTGCTAATTAATTCGCAATCCCTGCCTAAATTTGAGTGCTGGCTCATAATCTTTTTATTTTTTGCATAGTGAATTTATGTCGCTGGAAACATCAACAGCACCTCTGAGAGGAAGATCTGGGCCTTTTATTTATCAAACCATGGTCTACACTGCTTAACGAGCTTATTAAAAATATATATTAGCACACTGTTACTCTCCGCAAGTGCCAACATCTTAAATACGGGTAAACTATTTTAAAGTCCTCCAAATATCCAGAACAAATTATAAAATTTATTTAAAGTGCTTAAAAACAACAACAAAAGTTAGCCAAAGTTCTGTATAACATTAAAACAATAACAAAAAATGAATTTAAAAAAAGGGTACATCAAAAAGACTCAGAATCTTAAGAAACTAAAAATTATGTTAGAAGTAAAATAAAATAAAATAATTAGTAAAAAAAAAAAAAAGAATACAAGAAATAAAGAATAATAAATATCTAGAAACCAAGAATAGTTTAAAAATGATCTCTATATAATAATATACAGTATTTGCTTTATTATAACAGTAAATTTTAAATAAAGCAGTATTGGCTATAGATCTTTAGCCTGTCCTCCATCGTCCTGCCCACTTCTGAACGGCAAAAGGGACATTACGTACCAGATACCAGTGCTAAAACCCACAAACAAAACCAGTCACAGAAGCACTTTCAGTAAGAACACACATCTGATAACGTTATGGCGTCTTAAACAACACGCCGTCTCTGCACTCATCACTTCTAAGTCGTTCTGAATCGCCTCTAACCGTCTGAGCTACAAAGTTAACTAGCTTCTAACACCAGGCTGAATCCCAAACCCTGATCAAGGGCACTACTTGGTGTGTGGAACAAGGGATTGTACACCCTACAAATACAGTAATGAATATTCGCTAATTTGCCTATTTTTTGCGTTACACCTGGTTATAAATATTTCAAAATGTTTCTAATTTAATTTATCAGAATTTTTACCTTAAATACTTTTTTTTTTTAAATGAATCTATTAGGTAATAAACAAACTTAAAAAAACAGCAAAAAAAAATAGCTACAGTACAAACCTAGATTCAAAAATCTATTTATAGTCAAACTCATTTACCATTTAATTTATTATAGACTTACAGTAAAGTAAATATAACAAAGTAATTTTGTTATTTTTATTTATTTAATATATTTCTATTTTATTTTATTGGCTGATGAGTTTGCAAAAGTAGGTGTTACATCATATTATGTTAAGTTTGTATATATTATATTATATTATATTATATTATATTATATTATATTACATTATATTTAGTGCTGTCAATTGATAAATTTTTTTTAACTAATTAATCACACAATTTTTTGCAATTAATCGCGATTAATCACAAGTAAAAGGCAAACTTTTTGGATATGTAAATGTAAATAATTAATGTAAACTCAAGACAATGAAACTATTTAAATTCAAATATGATTGTTTATTGGAAAAAACAGCAAAAAAATAGCTACAGTACAAACCTAGATTCAAAAATCTATTTATAGTCAAACTCATTTAGCATTTAATTTATTATAGACTTACAGTAAAGTAAATATAACAAATTAGTTTTGTTATTTTTATTTATTTTATATATTTCTATTTTATTTTATTGGCTGATGAGTTTGCAAAAGTAGGTGTTACAGCAGATTAGTTTGTAATGCATACAAAAGACAAAGAAAGAAAACCCAGTATGTAATCTTACAAATCTTGTAAAAGGAAATACTTAGTAAATCTGAATATATTTTAAATATTTCCACTTGCTAAGGTGATGTGTGCAGTGTTACAGTTTTCAGCATGATTACTTTTTCAAAAGAATGACATTTTAACTTTTATTTCAGTAACTTTTACCTTGATTCATGTACTAGCTGAACTACCCGTCGTTGACGATTAAAGAGTTTGTAGAAATAATAAAAAGGTTAAAGCTAGAAATAATCTCATGAGCTTTAATGTAATCAGTGATATTATTATTTCAGGTTGAAGCCCAAGTACATGTCTGTCTGTCTAATGAATTAATCCCAGTAAGAAAATATTCTAATTAACATCTATTGGTGCAGGTGTGTGTTTACATTAAGCAAGTATCTTATTTGTAACTTATTTTAAAGCAGATTATTAAATCCGCCACATAAAATATACATAACGCTGTTACTCAACATTGTGATTTCACTTATGGTGCAGGTTAAACTTTAGGCAGGACTGCAAATGATTTATTACATTCTGTCCAGCAGACGATTGAAGACACGCCCACAGTACGGTGTGAAAACGTGCGCTTTTTAATTGGCACATAACACACTGACATGAGGCGAGTTCCTAAGGGGAAAGGGTAATTTTATTTAGAAATAAAATAAAGGGAAGTAAAGGGTTTCAGGAGGGAGGATGGAAGGAAAAGGAAAGGTAAATAGAGAAAGTGCGCACAAGCAGGTTTGGAGGCAGTAGCCAGCTGGCATGCAGGTACAAGGCTGGCGAGTGATGACGGCGGGCAGAATGTCTGCAGAGTGGGCCCATGTGGGCAGTGGCTCCTGCATGCTCCTGAAGCGTCTTCTCCTGCTGACTTCGCCAACCGGCTCCTCCCAGCTCTCCTTAGGGCACAGACTTTT
Organism: Clarias gariepinus; assembly: GCF_024256425.1. Lineage (NCBI taxonomy): Eukaryota > Metazoa > Chordata > Actinopteri > Siluriformes > Clariidae > Clarias > Clarias gariepinus. The sequence continues at coordinate 1,347,607 of NC_071118.1, read as the reverse complement.
AACGTCTATCCTCTACAGTACGTAGAGATCAAACAGCTGCACTTCATTCTATGCCATTTCAAGTCCCTCTTGCGCGTTACATCACCCCATTCGTGTTTTTTTTTTTTTGCGCGACTCTGCTCAGAAGACCTCCAGGACCTTGGGCTACACCGCCCCCCTCTTGGTTTCTTATCCAGCTGTGGCCCCGGCCATTCTCAAACCTGTAAAAGAGGAGGCCGCCTACCTAGTGAGACTCCAGAGTGAGTGAAAAGCGATAACAGATTGAGGCACACGCCTTATGAATGCCGTAACACTCTGTGTTCACAGCCTGTGCTATAGATATTATTGTAATTACCGCTATCAGTCTTTTCTCAGACTGACTTCAGTACAGATCACATCATGAGTGCAGCATTAGACGTGATGGACCCCATTTGCCTTTGTCTTCTAATATAAATTCATATTAAATATGATCTCAGATCCGTCCCCACGAGGCAGAGCCAAGAACACAGTGCGCTAAGAAACTGAAAAAAAAGGCGCGAACAAGGGTAATTCTGTAAATGATGACTCCCTGGTGGGCGAGTGTGTGCGCTGGATTGTTGAGATGTTCTTCAGTCAGGCTGTGCTGACATTGTGTAACTGAGTGATGATCTATTCTGGTTCACCGCTCCTGTCTCCGTGTGGATTTGTGACATCATGTAAATGTGTACAGTACTGGAACTTTGCTGACTTTTTCTTATAGTGAAGCAGAGGACATTTCTGCGCACAGCTTGTTGACCAGCGAAGAGAAATGAGTGTCCGGACACGGCAGCACTTCCTGTGGATATGTTCACTTGTATGTCCACCTAGTTGGCCTAGTTGCAGTGGATGGCTGTTTGGGTGTGAATTACTGTTTATTATATTAAGCTTGATTATATTATATTATATTATATTATATTATATTATATTATATTATATTATATTATATTATATTATATTATATTATATTATATTATATTATATTATATTATATGCAATAACAGCAAACTAAGTGTAACCAGATGAACTTTTAGAGCCCCTAGTATGATATCACACAATACTGTTGCCTGTTATTCAATTCAATTTTATTTATATAGCGCTTTTAACAATGGTCATTGTCCCAAAGCAGCTTCACAAAAAAAAAAATTAAAGATTTTTTTTTTTTTTAGAAAAGAAAAGAAAAGAAAATATTTGGAAGTGTGTATGTGTGAGAAAAATGTGTCTAGATAATAATGAAATGAATGAATGATTAATGAAATGTCTCTGATGAGCAAGCCAAGGGTGACGGCGACAGTGGCAAGGAAAAACTCCCTGAGATGGCAATAGGAAGAAACCTTGAGAGGAACCAGACTCAACAGGGAACCCATCCTCATCTGGGTGATAACAGATAGAAATAACATCAAGTGTGTTGTGCAGGTGAAAGTTCAATATATCAGAAGTTGTGTAGATTCAGTTCAGCAGTAGGTGCAGAGGGCAGATGGGGTCTGGATCACTGGAAGCACAGGAGCAGGATGTGTAGCTCCAGCCATCATAAAGCAGAATCTAGCTGGAGCAGGTCCTTCTCAAGATGCCTTAGAAACCTCGCAGGGTTGGCCTTTGTCTACTGAAGCTGGCACAATCTCCAGATGTCTCAGGATGGGTAGAAAAGTACAGAAAAGATGGAGAGAATTAGCGTAGTTGCCATTCAGGATAAGTGTAATGGAGTATGAGGTTATGGGATGAGTTACGCGTATGCCAGATTAAAGAGATGCGTCTTGAGCCTACTTTTGAATTGGGAAACCGTGTCTGCTCCCCGAACAGTGTCTGGAAGGCTATTCCAAAGCTTTGGAGCCAAATATGAAAATGCCCTGCCCCCTTTTGTAGATTTTAAAATTCTGGGAATTACCAGAAGTCCGGAGTTTTGTGATCTTAAGGGACGTGGTGGATTATAGCGTATCAAAAGACTGGTTAGGTATGAGGGAGCTAAACCATTTAAAGCCTTGTATGTAAGTAGTACTGTTTTGTAATTAATTCTAAATTGAACAGGTAGCCAGTGCAGGGATGATAATATAGGTGTTATATGATCATATTTTCTGGATCTAGTGAGAACCCTGGCGGCTGCATTTTGGACTAACTGTAGCTTGTTTATTGAGGATGCAGGACAACCACCTAGTAATGCATTACAATAGTCCAGTCTGGAGGTCATGAATGCATGAACTAGCTTTTCTGCATCAGATACGGATAGGATACTCCTAAGTTTGGCAATATTTCTAAGATGGAAAAAGGCTGTTTTTGTGATATTGGAAATATGATATTCAAAAGACAAGTTACTGTCTAATATCACGCCCAGGTCTTTTACTGTTGAGCTGGTAGTAACAGTACATCCTTCTAAACGCAGGCTGAATTGTGAAAGCTGTTGTGTGCTGGTTTTTGGGCCGATGAGCAATATCTCTGTCTTATCTGAATTTAGTAAAAGAAAGTTATTGGTCATCCAATCTTTTATGTCCTGGACACACTCTGTTAATCTAGACAACTTGGGTATTTCATCTGGTTTTGTTGAGATGTATAATTGGGTATCATCAGCATAACAATGGAAACTAATCCCATGCCTTCTAATGATGTTTCCCAGGGGAAGCATGTAAATTGAGAACAGGAGAGGTCCTAAAACTGCCCCTCGTGGGACCCCATATTTCACTGGCATTACATCAGACGGTACTCCATTTAGATCTACAAAATGGTATCGATCAGACAGGTATGATCTAAACCATTTTAATGCCTGCCCCTGAATACCTATATGATTTTGTAGGCGGTCTATGAGAATATTATGATCTATGGTGTCGAATGCAGCACTTAGATCAAGTAAGACTAGTATTGAGATGCAGCCTTGGTCTGAAGCTAAAAACAAGTCGTTTGCAATCTTAACTAGTGCAGTTTCTGTACTATGATGCCTGTTATCTACAGTATCTGACCCTCACTGGTACTGTACACATCCACGTGTGCACACACTCTGGCAGACACTTAATTTATGCATTTTCTGATTAATTTATGAAACTCCCTACCCAAATGCATAACCATGCGCCTAATGTAGAAAGTGCTGATTGCATAACGAATAAAATAAACACTGATTACAATCAGGAAACGTTTTATATCACAAAGTATCGGTGGCTACATGTATAAAACACATGACTTACAGTACAAACCCTGATGTATGAGCTTGACATACCATAAACGTCCTTATTGTTTAGAACTAGTCTACATGTACGTATATTATCTACTGCATGTGGTGCTTATGCTCTGTGTGTAAACACCCACAAGAAAAATTAGAATAAACTCGTACATGACAGATATACAGTATCTTGGTATAGACGTTATCTTCCTCAATAAAAGTTTTGAGTTATTGCGCAAGCAGAAGTTTAGTCAAACAAACAAAAAAAATGTTTCTCTTTTCTTAAAACTCCAATACAATCCTCCCTGACTGCGTTTTCTAATGTTGCTTACAGTGATATAAAAACAGAATGCTGATCATGCTGTATTGGTTTGATAGGTGTAAAGACAAAGGGCCTAGGTCTTCCCTTGCCTGACAATACAAAGTTTGACAGTGGTACGACGATAGACTCATATACTTGGTTGATGCTTAATTCTTTTCCACAAAGGGAAGCCAGCTCTGATCGAGCCCCATCTGGGGTGCTTGTTGAGCAGAGTGGCACAGCGGGAGCAGGGTCATAACCCAAAGGCCGATGGATCGAAACAAGCGGTAAGTCAGAGGATTAAACCTCTGGGTTACTGATCAGGAGGTCAGCAGTTCAAGTCTCAGCTTGACCAAGCTACCACTGGTGCAAGGCCCTTAACCCTGTCTGCTCTAGGGGCGCTGTATCTCATACCTAACCCTGTGACTTAACCTAACTTAGTCTACGGTAGGAGTGCAATACCATGTTTGACCACACCTTCAACACATGGCATTTAGGGGGGCGCTGTTTCACTCACTGTAATTTACTCAGTGAAAAATAAGAACAACAAATATAACACAAACAAATATACAAATATAACACAAACATTGTTTTTCAGTATATTTATCAGAAAAAATTTTTCCCTTGGATGGTTAAAGTTTGCAATTAATCTATGCTTCACATGTGTGGAGCGATCCATACAGACAGGACCGGACTGGGCCAAAATTTCAGGCCAGGAAATTCCATGCCCACCCTGGCCATCCCATGCACCCAAATTTAAAAACCACAGACAGAATATATATATATATATATATATATATATATATTTATTTATTTATCCTAAAATGACTGAGATACCCAGGTTTTATTCCCACCCAGTGCTCGAACCCCAGCCACTGGATACAGTGCCGGTCCCAGGCCCGAATAAAAAGGGAGGTTTGCATCCGAAAGGCCGACAACATTTTCCTTCTACTGTACCTCTGTGTCTCTGTCCCTGACTGTGATCACTGCTAGAGCTAGTGCTAGGTTGACTGTCTCCACCTTTATTTGTTAACACAAGGAAAAGGCATAATTTTTTTAAATGTAAAAATAAGAACAATAATGACTACATATGTTTAGAAAAATCGGATTGAAAAATCGGATTGAAAAATCTGACGTCATTTGTGTTCATGTCTGCACTATACTGTAGCTCCTGTCTCCCTGCTCCCTTCCTACCTACAGTATATAAAAGGAATACTAATGTAACAATATAAAACAGTAATTAACAGATGAAACTGACTGGCACTTGAAGCCCTAAATAGATTAGGAATTTTTTCAGGCGCAGAGAGAAAACATACCGTAACGATACCAGTCAAGACTAACAATCAGATCAATTAACAATTAAATTTAGTTTTTATTATAATTATTATTTAATTAGCTATTTCGGAAAACATCACTTTAGTACATTGGGTGGACAATAATATGAAAAAAAAACACACGTCAGACTGACGGCAGGCCAAATCAGTTGCCAGGCCAGTGGGAATCTTCCCGGCGCTCCGGATGGTGGGTCCGGGCCTGCGTACGGATCACAGACGGGTCAGTGACGGTCCGTCACAACACTTATGCGAGGTATAAAGTATATTCAATAACAGTAAAATAGTCTGACCACTGATCTCTCCATCGCAGTGTTTTGTCTCACACTGTACATCTTGTCGTCACTGTGAGAACTCTGGAAGCTCAAAGTGAAGCGATGCCTACGTACTGTAATTCGTCTGACTGTGACTTGGTCATACAGACAAACGTACACATTTTTTCCCCTCCACTGCTATTCTTCTATTCTTCTATTCCTAAGTGGCACTCTGAATGTAGCTGCTTGTGTCAGACACGGGCCGTCTTCTTCCCGCAGCTCTCTCCCTGTTCACCACCATCAAAGTTGCATCTGTGATAAAAAGAGAGTGTCTCTTTGCCAGACCTCCCCTCTCAGGCTTCTCTCCTCGTTCACCTTCATAATACGTTTGCACACACACACACACACACTCTCTCTCTCTCTCTCTCTCTCTCTCTCTCTCTCACTTCCTCACACACAGAGACATACACACATGCACTTCACTCCGATATGCAATAAATATCAGTCTGGCTGCGCGGTGACACTGGTGCTGGGGTGTGCTGAGTGGAAATCAATTTACTCTTTTACGCAGCGTAAACTGTCGCGTGGCGTCCGGTTCCCCGCAGAGTTGCCATGGCAACGTCACGTGCATATATATATATATATATATATATATATATATATATATATATATATATATATATATATACACGCACACACACATGCACACACACCTGAGAATTTCCAGGCCTTTCTATCAGCCTGTGAGCGACTATCCTGAATAATTCATCACTCATCTCGTCTCCTCTCCTCTGCATACTTTCCGGGTCTCTGTGAGAAACAGTTGGAAGGGATTCACATTACTGTCGCGTTCGTCTGGGTCTCTGTTTTGTTTTATATCACAAACACACACATACACACACAAACACCAAAAAAAAAAAAAAAACTCGAGTGGCTGCAGGTTTTCTTCCAAACCCGATGCTGTAGATTCTTTTTCAGCTGCTTATGTTGAAGCAGGACATCTCTCTCTCTCTCTCTCTCTCTCTCTCTCTCTCTCTCTCTCACACACACACACACTTGAACTACCATGTTCCCCATGCTAAATACCAAAGTAGGCTTTTTTTTTTTTTTTGGTGTCAGTGACGCAGTAGTTTCTGAGAGTAGCTCAGCGCCAGGGCGATCCTGCGTGCCAATTATGAACAGTCTGTCAGAGAATCTGCTCGGCTGGTCACCGGGCAGCACATCACACTCCCAATATGCTGCAGCGGAGGACTTGGATTTGAATGCGATGTGAAATCCGATGATGAAGGTGGGCAGACTGACAAGTAGGAGCATGCTGTGGCAAAAGATTATCTCTGCTTCAAAGACTTTTGGCTTCACAGTAGCAATTCAAAAGAGTATATGACTTTAAAGTGCCACAGAAATCAAAGAGTCTTTTGTATCTGGTCTCCAACTTTTCTTTATAGACACTGAGGTAACGTTGTACATGTTTCATTTTTTAAAACTAATTCTTTATTCATTTCGATCTTTTTTTTTATCCTTATTTAAATCTTATAGTTTGAGTTTATCAAAAATGACAAAAAAAAATTGGATATAAAATTCAATTAAATGCAGTGTGGCCCCTAGTGGGCAGAGAAGGTACTGCATAAATGAGCTGCGAGGTTTCAATTTTGTAATTATATATATATATATATATTATATATATATATATATATATATATATATATATTAAAAAAAAAGAAAACAAAGCCATGCGTTTTAAATAAAGTGATTTTCTTTCTTTATCTTAGTCTCGTATTGTTGATCAGAGCTGTGATTACAGGCTTCCAGTCATTTTAAACTGGCCTGTGGGCCTTCTTAAGTTGATCTAGGACATATAAGCCCCGCCTCCAGGGGTGTGTCCTAACCTTTTAATGAGTAGCAGGTTGTTAACAGTGAACATTTTTGGTTCGGACTTGTGTGTCTTTCTGCACAATGTCCTTTTATTATTATTATTATTAAATTCAAATTCCATTTTTGTTTGTCACATAGACAGTCATACACAGTGCGATATGCAGTGAAATGCTTTGATAACTGCTCGTGACCTTAAGTTAAAGACCTTAAAATAAAAGACTACAGATAAGATAAGATAAACCTTTATTAGTCCCACAAGTGCGAAATTTGAATAGGAATAAAAAATAGGAAATAAATATAAAAAGTGAAAGAAGAAGGGAAATTTAACTAAGAAGAATGAAATAAAATATAAAAATTAAAATAAAATAACATAACTGTACAGAACAAATATACAATATAAGAAAAATATGGAGAAAAAATAGAAAAATATGAGACAGATATACAGAATATACAAGATATGAAAAATATAGAAAAGAATAGTTGTACAATATGGATATATGGAATTTTATGGACATTTGTGTGGGAATATGGATGAATATAGATTGAATATAAATGGAAACGTCACATATTTAAAGTGTTTAAAGTGTCTTGTGCAGCCGTGTAACAGAACGTCCAGGGGGTGTGCTTGAAAGTGGCTTATTTAAAGTGACTTGTGATAGAGTAATTGTGTAATTTAACTAATGTCCACGAATGGTGGTTGTGCAGTGGCCACTAGTGTAAGTGTATTATTATTATTATTATTATTATTATTATTATAGTGTTAACTTGGGTTGAAGCAAGAACCCAGAGTCTGTTTTTTTCTCTATCGCCTAAAACCATTTTACTTCAAATCTTAAACTACTGGGAATATTTTATGAATTCTTTATCCTCGTGGTTTAGTATGAAAACATCGCACCTTTACAAGAAGCTACACCACACAAAGCTAATTATGTAACGCTGAATAAATGAGAATAGATCGCTGGCTAGCAAACAAAAAAAAGCTTTTTTTTCTACAATAGTAATATTATGCTAGTAAGTTATGAGCAAAGATAGAGTAAAGCTTTATGTAAGCGCTTTTGTGCAAGTTCTATTACTGTATGTGCTCTATAGACAAAGGGAACATGGGACTATACTGTAATAGTGGGGACCATATGGCCTTAGGAACACAGGGAACACCTGTTTGGTGACCCAAAACACTTTGGGCCAGTGGCGGCTCATATGGTTAAGGTTGTAGGTTACTGGGTTTCTAATCGTAAGGTTGGGGGTTCAAGCCCAAGCACCATTGAGTTGTTGCTGTTGAGCCCTCCAGGGGGCGCTGTATCCTGGCTGATAGTGCACTCCAGTTTCCTAACTAGAATATGTAAAATAATAATAAAATTTATTATTTTACTGTACTGTAAGGTCCATGTGGCAAATATTATGATTCTTATGTTATTATTTATTGTGAATCTATTGTAAAAAAACACTTCGTTTTTTCCCGAAAAGTCTCATTTCATCTCTGTTTAGAAGACTCCGGAGCTGTGAGGTGGAAACCATATTACTGTGTATATATTTACCTGTGGGACGTTTGTGTGTATGTGTGTGTGTAAAAGATGGAGTACTGTGTACAAGATTGGCACGGACAATTTAATCAGTTAGCGTCCTAAGGGAATCCCAGGTCTTGATATCCATTAGACACGTCTTTGCTAAAGTGTCCATCAGCGCTCATACTGCAATAAAGACCAGACTCATGTTGCTCATATAAAAGGCCCTTGTTCAGCTTCGTCTGCTGGTTTTAAAGATCTTAAACGCAGAGCGTTTGTTCCGACGCGGCCCTGCGACGCACCCGGTTAGCACGGCTATGCACGTTAGCGTTTCTTATTAATGAATATCGGAGAGTAATGAAAGACGATTTCTGATACACCAGATACTTTTCATGAGCACGTAAGGCAGTGATGGATAGCCGAGCTGTGGGTTTGTGAATGCAATTTAATTACGCCAGCGGCAGTCATTGGGATGATGAAAACTCTTGACAAGAGTGTTTTTTTTTTTCTTCGTTTGTTTGTTTGTTTTCTTAATCCATCCTGTGACGGTGATGACTAAGCACGCCATTCATTCATCAGAATCAGTCAGCGGAATTATTGTCACTTTATATTCATTTTATTTCACGTGGCAATATGAGGAACGCCACTAAACACCATCTCTCTCTTTCTTTCTCTCCATCTCTCTTCAGGATGGCATGGGTCACTTGAGAATCACAGACAGAGGTCTGAAACTGGAAGGCGACTCCGAGTTTCTCCAGCCTCTGTATGCCAAAGAAATCCAGTCCAGATCGGTGAGTATCATGAACACCAGATCCTTCTCTATCTCTCTTTCTTTCTCCCTCTCTCCCTCTCTCTCCATCCCTTAGATCCTGAGCACACCTATAATATCAGTAAGTGTGGAGCAGATGGATAGCTTGATAATGCATGGAGCACAGGGCTTATCTTATAAGGGAGGCAGGAAAGCGAGTTAAAACCTAAGAGAGAACGAGAAGAACCGAACGGAATAACAACGAAGCGCTGAGATTAAAAACAAACCGTCCATGCGTGATGAGAAACGATGGACTGCATAAGTCTCTTAGTTGCTTTATTTACCATCTTATATTAAATAAATAACGCAGCTGGAAGATACTTTGCAACCTCTTGAAAATGACAGTATTAAAAAAACGACATTTATACTAAGTTTTAGTAATTTACAGTATACCAATGCTAATGACTAAGCCACCGCGCCACCCCGTCCTTTTATTCATCACTTATTATTCAGTGGAAATAACATAGCTTTAATATACACTACCCGGCCAAAAAAAAGTCACACACTCTTTATATTCTTTATATTTTTGGGGCACCTGGGTCAGTAAAGGTGTTGGACTGCTGATCAGATGTTTAAACCCAGGCACCACCAAGCTGCCACTGTTGGGCCCTTGATTAAGGCCCTTAACCCTCAACTGCTCTGATTATTAATGCATAATGCCTAACCCTACTATAAGTCGCTTTAGGTAAGGGTGTCCGAAAAATGTCGTGAACATAAATTTCTTTAGTCTGCCTTTTGCTTTGATTATTCTGTAGCACACATTTGATAAGAAATTTCTGAAATTTTGCAACATTTATTTCCATCCAGAGTCACTTTTATTTCTCTCCAAGATCCTGTATTGATGATGGGAGAGTCGGACCACTGCGTAAATCTTTGGGATGTCTCCGGCACATCCCAAAGATTCTCAATAAGTTTAAGGTCTGAAGTTGGAAATGAAATTAAGCATGGTTTATGGCAACGCCACAGCCTGTCTGAGTATCGTTCCTCTGACCGGGTCCATCCCTTTATGAGCACAGGATGACGCGCCATGTCACAAAGCAAAAATCATCTCAAACTGGTTTCTAGAACACAACAGTGAGGTCACTGTACTCACACGGCCTCCACAGTCACCGGATCGCAGCCCAATAGAGCGGCTCAGTGAAGTGGTGGAACGACAAATCTGCAGCGACTGTGTGATGCTCTCATGTCAATACGGGAAGAAAACAGATCTTGTTAAAATTTAATAGATATTTAAATATTCCCTTTTTTTTTTAAATCTCCTTCAATGGATTTTCCCTCCACTGACATGCTATGGCTCCGAGATCCTGATTTATAATAAAAACCCAGGCTTCTAGGGTGGAAGTGAAATTGATATCATTAATAATTCATCGTCCTGAGATGCTCTGACCCTCTGCCAGCGCAAAAACCTGCGCCAGGATGCCAGGATGATACCATGTGTTTACCAGTTCATGCTAGTTAAACGCAATGCAATTTAGTTTTGCTATGAAATGGCTAAAATCTTTTTTTATGGAGGATCATTGGTAAAAAAAAAAAAAAGAAAATCCTATCCAGCTTTGAAGGGATTGTGAATAAAACTTGGGGTGAAGTCAAGGTGAAGATACTTCACATGCATGATAGTACTGCTTGGATTTCTGAAAACATCTCGCCCTGAGCACAACACGAGCCTAGCTGAGCTAGTAGAGAGAGGGTCAAGTTAAAAAAAAAAAAAAACACAAAGATAAAGACAAAAAAATTTTTGAAGACTTGCTTGATGTTTGGATGTGGGTGATTTTACGCTCACAGGTAGAGCGCTGAGGGCTGGCTGATTTAGGTCAGAGTAAGGAAGTGACATATATAAGTGACAGCATGCAGAAATAAAAGAAAAATTTAAGTTTAGTAATCTGGCACGGACATTGACCTTTGATTCCTTTTTTTTTTTTTTTACAGGGCAGTCCACTTTTCCTGCAATCATCAAAAAATGTCTCAGTCAACATCCTCAATGGGAAAAACCAACTGGTGTCACAGCTAGTTGCAGGTGAGTATCAAAAACCTCAAAAAAACAAAAAAAACAATATTAACAATCAGTAGATCACGTTCAAGTTTAGCGCCCCCTAGTGGATATAACGTCACAGGTGTGCAAAATCAGAAATGGCGGGAAAACGAATGATATGTTTTTAGCAGATATAAAATGGCTACAAAGTGCACAAGTGACGCAATTAGATCCCTTAAAGAAATTATTTATACACGTATGTAATCAAACTTTCACTAGGGGCTAACTATAGAATTAAAGGTCCCGTATTGGACTGTTTAAACAAAACAGTGTGTGTTAATGCTCCTAGCAGAAAGACCTCTCAGAGACCACTGCATTTCACAGCTCATAGATCCGAACATGATGTTTCAGTTTTTATGTAAATAAGCTACTGCTAAGCCACGCCCCCTACAAAACAACAAGCTAGAAGGAAAAAAAAAGAGAGAGAGAGAGAGAGAGGGCTTCTACTTACATGAGGTCACATTAGCGCACACATAGGTCACGTATCTGTACTGTAGGTCTAAAAATGACCAGAAGGTGAATTTTGCATGGCAGGCGTCCTTAAAATTACCCGTCTGTAACGAGTGTACTGGTCCTTTTATCAAACCCTAGTCCGGGACTGGATCGGTAATTAGCTCTGGATAACGTGCGTCCTGACATGATGAAGGTGATTCGGTTGTTAAACGAGTAAAAATGAAATCATGCAGGAAGTGTTAGATCGCACCGGACAGATGGCGCTTTTACCGCTTAATTAAGGACGACATCTTGGATGGCCGGCGAGTTGCTCTTATTTCCGGTGGGATTACACGTCTTAACTATAACCAGTGTATTACTTACATTACCGCTTTGGAACGACAAGCAGAGATCCGCGTGTTTTTTTTATTATTTTCCCGAGCGATAAAGCCGAAACAGGAGTCTGTTTTAATGAGGAAAAGGAAGAAAGCAATTTCGCCTGACTTCATTGACTGCGACTTTTAATGCCATGTTAAAAGACAGAATTGCAAATTTAATTAGTGGTTTAGTAAAATATGAAAGCCGGCTCCTCGGCGCCTTAACAAGTCCACGGCACTCTACAGTCACCTGAGTCACTCCGTGCTGAGCACAAACGACTGGATAATTAACCGGGAGGAGAAAAACAAGAGAGAGAGAGAGAAATAAAGGGTTTGGTTTTTCGACCGAGTCAAAATTAAATAAACAAGAAATTAAATCCTCATCAACACGGCTGCTTTTTGTTCTGTACTCTTGTATCTACGTGGCCTAGAAAAAAAAAGAAAAAAGAAATAATCATATTGTGCAATATAAATATATAAACATATAAGACATTTTAAATATGTATTTTTTGTTAAAGTAAATAAAGTATTTTAAAAATGCGTACAAGTTTAAACATACATGCACTTTATATACGCATACTATTATTTTATTTACATTGTGTTAATATTACATTTTATTTATGCTCCTTCTGACTGAAACCCGACAGTGCTGCCTGCTGTTATTATCCTGATAATTTATTTAATTTAATTACATTTTATTTTAATTTATTTAAGCACAAATGTAAACCCATACCGCTCTCTCTCTCTCTCTCTCTCGTTTTTTTCATCAGTTTGTCTGTTTCTTACTCATTTTATATTTTGTCTCCATCCATCTGTCTTTTTTTGTCCCTCAAATACTGTCCCTGCATTTATGTTTTATGTGTTTTATGTGTGTGTTTATGTAAATGAGTGACTGTGAAGCCACGCCCCCAAAAACACACACAGGCAATGTATCAGTGTGTCGAAACAGGCCTATAAAACTGAATTTCGCATAATAAGCTTCAATCACATCGTAGTCCAGGACCGGATCTGTGTTTATCATGGTTCACATATATATATGTCTCAAAATGAACAGGGACAGAGACAGAGACAGAGAGACTAAACAAACAGAAAGAGACAGAGAGAGAGAGAGTCTTTTCTCTGTTTGTCTCTCTCTGTCTCTTTCTGTCTGTTTAGTCTCTCTGTCTCTGTTCATTCTGTCTCTCTCTGTTTGCTTTTCTCTGTTTCTCTCTGTCTCTCTCTCTCTATCTCTCTCTCCCTCCTTACAGACTCTCTGTCTTCTCTTTCATTCTGTCTCTTCCTTGCTTTCTCACACACAGTCTGTGTTTATTTTTCATGCTGATTCTGTTTTTCTCTCTGTTTATCTGTCTCTTGCGCGCGCACACACACACACACACACACACACACACACACACACACACACAGAGTCTCTATCTCTTTTTCATTCTGTCTCTTTCCTACACACACACAAACCCAGCCTGTGTATGTCTCTCTCACTGTCCCTCTCCATCTATTTCTTTCTCTTTTTCTCTTGCAATTAATTCAACAAGCTTTATTGACATGACCGTATAAGCGCAGTGTTCCCAAAGCATTACAAAAGAAAAACAGCTAATAAATACACAAATGTAAATTAAATTAAACATCAATACAATTCTCTCTCTCTCTCTCTCTCTCACTTTCTTTCTCTCTCATTGGTAAACTCCGTTGCTCCACTCGTTCCTAATCGGATGTTGTATTATTTATGGAATCAATAGGGAAATTTAATATTTCATGTCGAGGTGTAATTAAACTGGAGTCAATTCTCTAATCCCTTGTCAGGTTCTCACGGAGTTCACACACGGGGCAGGATGCTTGAGGTGAAGTCAAGCACAGGAAAGCTGCTTTTCTCGGCTGACGACCACGAGGTGGTGGTGGGAGCGGAGAGATTACGAGTCCTGGGTGAGTGAATTAAAAACGAAATTTGTCAGAATCCTTTGTTTCGATCTATTAATCACAGAGCCAGATTAGGCCATGCTTTATTCAAGACTCTTTTAAACATTTAAAAAAAAAAAACTTTAAAAATTATTATTATTTGTAAATGCTGCTTGTTGGTCTTGTAATTATACACAATAGGGTCATTTTAGAGTCAGCAGTAAAAAATATCTGATTAAACAATGGAAATGCTGATTGAGAAAATAAGACTCGGATCTTAATTGCGGTCCGAACCGCAAGCGGTCGCTGAGGCGCCAATATTTTTAAGCACATGTGATTTTCTGGGTGATGAATCATGTAGAGTGAAGCTCTTAACGACCCGCAGAGACAGTGCACAGTGTATATTACATAATTGTAACTTATAAACATAAACGACTCGCAGTACCTCCAGTGACCAGCAGGGGCGCTCTGACCCACACTGCGGCAGTACACACTGCTTTACACCATACCTCCAGTTCCCTTCGCCAGACAATCCTCTCTGCTTACTTTTTTGAGTTGAATAATTTGAGTTTCGATTATTTCTTATGGGAAAATTTCGCTTTGATTTACGAGTGTTTGGGAACTATTGATTATTTTCCTATTGGATTTATTTCTTAAATATGATTATTTAATAATGTTGCTTTTAAAATTTGAAATTTTATCCTTCCTTCACTTCTATTTTTAGAAGTGACTGAATCGCTTGAAAGGCAGCACTCCTTGTTTTGTCGTTGTTGTTGTTTTGTTTTTTTGTGAGAATGCCGGTTTCTGGACCCGCTGCGCTGGTCTGTTGTTAAAGGTTGTGTAGTGTACAGTATGAGACTGATCTGTGATTGATCTTGTTGTACACACACCATTACATCCAGCAAACAACTGCAAATGATTAGATATCATGTAGTGTGAGCGGTTCAGCGATTCGGAGCTTTTCAAAGTGGTGTAGTGTGTGCTCGCTGAGCTCCCGGTCTCAAATGTCATGCACTAATATAACTGTACTACACTACTGCATATTATTTAATAAATTACAGACACAATTTAACCTATTACCGATATTATCTTTAATATTAAACAATGATCATGACTTGTTTGATTACTGCTCAATATTTTGTAAATAGCTGAAATTATTCGAGGAAATGTAACAATACAGTTTCACAGCAAAACAAGATAAAAGCCATTGTCAGATTTTTACTGATTTTGGCAGTTTATTGTTCGCAGACACACATGGTTGTCATTTTTGTTGAAAATTGCTATATATTATGCTTCTTTTAAAAGCTTTGAACTACAACAAACACTGGTTTTGCTGTATTTGGGAGCCATGATGCACTGAAAGGAAAGATGACGCTACAACACTCAGGAGATGTGTGTATAACAGATATGCATATGGATGATTGATGCCTGATTTTACCTTACATGGAACATCCCTGTACTATAATGTCATTCAAAAAAAACTAATTAAAACTGAATCTGGTGGAGAAGGAAGCTGACGCTGCTGTAGACTCAATTTTATGTATTGTTTTTAAAGTTTAATTGGAAATGATTTATGTGCAACAAAACACATTTCTTCCTTGTTCCAATGTGCAGCGAGTGACTCAAATGAAACTCAACCAACATCTTATTTAAACTTATATATATATACAGTATATAATTTCTTTTTATAGTTGAAGCATTTTGCAAGATGACCAAAACTATAGTAGTGTAGAATTTTGACACCCGTGTGACTGAAAGAAACAACAAACTAAATATTTAATCAACTTGTAATACTTGCTTATTATCTTGTTTGTTTGTTTACGTTTGTCTAAAAACTGCCAAAATAAATACATGTATTTTCAGGGATTAGAAAGCAAATTATAGACAAAGACAAACACATTACACAGAATTTCTAAAAATAGAAGTGAAGCAAGGATAAAATTTCAAATTTTAAAAGCAACATGATTAAATAATCATATTTAAGATATTTAATCAAATAGGAAAATAATCAATAGTTCCAAAACACTCGTAAATCAAAGCAAAATTTTCCCATAAGAAATAATCGAAACTCAAATTATTAATTTCAAAGCCCAAAAAAAAAAAAAAACATAAAAAAACAGTATAAAAATAAATCCTGACAGATAACTGTTTCTGTTTATGTGCAGGTGCTGTGTGTGTGTGTGTGTGTGTGTGTGAATTGAAAGTAAGCGGAAAGGAGGAATCAGCCCCTTTCTCCTCTCTTATCTGAACTTCACACAAACACACACACATTAACGGAAAGACTGTTTTGTCGAAAAATTTGCAAGGAACATCGTTAATGACGCTCATGTGAGTGCGAATACTAACGGAATCACTGCTGTAAAGTAAAACAGACAAACAAGTAAACCTGCAAGGTTTGTAAAGGCGAGAGTGTGTGTGTGTGAAGTGGCACGGTGTCAAATGACGTGCGTGCACACTCATAACAACAGGCTGAAACAGAGAGAGAGAAAATGGATCTTTAACCTCTCTAACGAGACTTTCTTTCGCTTTACATGCGGCACATACGTGTGTTATAATAAACAGTACACGCGCGCTGTACACATGCGCTTACAAAAAAATAAAATATGTTTTACAAACACTCACACGTGGTCACAGTGTTATAGTAAACAGTACACAACGTGCACGTGGTTGATTATACCAGTAAGAGATGCGCACTAAGACCCAGCAGGGGAGACGATTACCCACAATTCCGCAGCACAAGAGAGAGAAAAAACATTGGCTCAGTTGTGATCACGTGACGCTCGACGTCTAAACAAGAAGCGCATGCGTGATACGTGATACTCAGACTTTTCCAAGTCAAAATTTATTAAAAATCTTTGCTCATCTTGCAGAACGCTTGCAAACCACATTACTCGCAATCCAAGGTTCCATTGTACACGGCATATGTCGTATGAATAGTTTTTGGCCAAAATGTACACTTGTAGTGCAAGCGAGCTAAAAAAAAAGGATAGATTTTTTTTCCCCTTTTTTATTTATTTATTTTTTTTAAGTCTTTCTTTTGAGAGTGATTTATTTGATTTATTTGCAGCTGTAATCATGCTGGCATGGCGTAATTAGTAATATTACATGGGTTTAATTAACAGCTTAATAGATACAGCTGGTTTGGAGAGGTGTAAAGTGCGTGTGCATGCCTTCGCCGTGTTTGCTCCATAGTGGTTCTTACAGGTTTATTGCATTCACTTACTGATTAATTCACGTATCAAGGACAGAGTTAGTTTTTTTTTTTATGTGAATACGTTCCAAGATATGTTCCAGGCAAAACCAGCGTCGTGTTTGAGTGGTTTGAGATGTGCGTCTCTCTTCAAGCCTCGGGACCAGAACCGTCTGTGCCCTTAAGCATTCTTGGCTCCGGCTCAGCGTTTCAGCCGGAGCCTTGGATCAGATTCTGCCTCATTTGTAAGTCACTTTAGATAAAAGCAGCCGCTAAACGAATGAATGCAAATGCAACATTTATTCATCCGGCACTTCGCTTGTATTCAAAAGGACTTACGAGTGAAGCGGAATTCAGTCAACTCCTCGGCTCACCAGAAGAAAGATCAGACCTTGGAATTACAAATTTTAAAATGTGATCACCGTTACACCTGCACGTTCGTGCAATTATCCAATCACTTCAGCGGCGGGATTTTAAAAGAGGTTGAGTTAACGCTCACATCAAACATCTGGAATGATGATGGATGATGATGATGATGATGATGATGATAAGAGGGGGTCCAAGGAGAACCTGCAGGCTATTTTAAATCAACAGGAAGGCTACAATAACTCAAATAACCACACTTTACATCCATGATGAGCAAAAAAGCATGACAATTTGAATCCCAAACTAGGCGGTCAAAGACTGTACAATTGCAGGACGTGTTGAGGAAAGTGTTAGCACTCCTTCGTATCGTGTAAAACATCACGGTAAGCATAGGTTCTTCCTTTTTAGCATTTCACAACACTTCTTTATAAATAACACCTGCTTTTCACATGATAAACGATTCCGGTCCAAGTGACTCATTCACTGGTAGAGCACTGGCACGGTCACTTGAAAGCATCTTCATTTTTTCCATCACATTTGGCCAGACTGAGAAGAGCGTATTTCATGTGACAGGAAGCAAAAGGCATCCAGCTCCATTCATTTAAAATCCTCCACGCTCTGAGTATTTTTTTTCACTCTCTCTCCTGTTTTTTTTTTGTTTTTTTTTAGCAAATAAAAAAGCTTTGACTTTTCAAGGTTGTTTTGTGTAGCAGTTCATCGTACATTACTCTCCGATGTAGTAGCCCCGAACTTCTAAACAGATTACGTGTGTTTTTTTTTGTTGTTGTTGTTGCCACTGATCATTTTCTCTAATGCACAACCCCATTACCTTGCATTCACGCTGGCGTACTAGAGCCAATGGACTATAGACATTCCAAAGATGTTTAGGAGCCTGTCCTGCTGCCATGGACTCATTCATATTCTCACAAAAGGATGGAGCTTTTGTTGGCTGCACGGACCAAATGGCAGCTCGTTAAGCGCTTACATTTATTCATTCGGCAGATGCTGTTAAAAAAAAAAAAAAAAAAAAACTCAGAATACTATTTATGTGCATATTGCAGTGGTCTGCACTACTACTTAACATTTCACACTAAAATTTCTTCCAGAAATAACAGCAGGTGCACGACATAGTGCCTGCCGCGTCCCACGGTGCTACAGTAGCGGATCGCCAGCTTATACAGTCCATTACTGAAGTGGTCACCTAAATCTCTCGAAGGAATTCCACACGATCCCATGCAGTATAGAAATGGAAAAACACAATCTTCTATTTAAGGAATTCTGAGTAATCACAAGATGACATCTTCTCTTAATGGAATTCGGACCATTCCCAGACAATTCCATCCTTTTTTGGAAGAAATGATGACCAATTCCACACAATCGCATCATTTCGTAAATGAATTCAGACAAATTTCACCAAGATCCCGTCTTCCCTTATAGGATTTCTAACCAACTCCACACAATTCAATCTTCAGTTGAAGGAATGATGACCAACAGGTTCCAGTCTTCTCTTATAGGAATTCTGACCAATCCCTTACAATTCCATTCCAAAGAATGATGACCCCCCATAATTATGATCCCACATAATCTTATGGTTTCTTAAATAAATTAAGACAAATATCCCATCTCCTCATGATGGAATTATGACCAATTCCACACAATTCCATCTTCTTTAATATGATTTCTAACCAATTCCATGCAATCCCATCTTTTCTTAAATAAATAATGACCAATCCCACATGATCCAATCTTCTCTTATAGGATTTCTGACTAATTCAACACAATCTCATAATTTCTTAAATGAATTTATACAAAGATTCCACCTTGTCTTGAAGGAATTCTGACCAATTCCACACTATCCCATCTTCTCTTGGATCAATCCCATGTGCTCTAATTCTTTCTTGAAGTAATTCTGAATAATCATGTACTGTATGATATCACCACCTCTTGAAGGAATTTTGACTAATTCCACATAATCCCACCTTCTCTCGAAGGTTTTTTCCCCCCAATCCCACCCCTCAATGGCATTCCCCTCCCGTCCTCTAGTTATTTTTGTTTGCACTCGCTTACAATCGCTTCCGATAGTTCTAGTTCTCTGCTTCTGAAACACATAAAAGCATTAAATGCATCACAAAATGTAGCACACATCATCCTCCATCCGAAATGCTGTAGTGTCAACGAGGATGGGCGCTTCATATGCTTTGTGAGCTTTAGATCTGATCTCTAATTCCAAAACCACTTGCGTCTTATATGTTTTGTTTTGTGTTTTTTTTTTTTTTTGTCCTTAACCACCGATCCTCTTAAATTCTGTCACGTTTGATACAATTAGTGAAATAAATGACTTTAATCTGATGGTAGGTTTTTAGATGGTGGGTTGATTCCTGAATAATAAGGCTACAGTTCTGCATTTGGAGAATGTAAATGAATTCGTTATTAAGTTTGCAATGCAGATTTGCAGAAGTGTTTACTGGGCCAAACGAGGTAAACATACATTTGATTGCAACATCTAATAACCCAAGCACCCTATTGTGTATGTAGATTGAGTTGGCACAGGGGCAAATGCAATTAAATCTAACCCTCACATAAAGAGGCAAGATGGTGTGTCGGAATAAATAATGAGTCTGCTATAATGTCTGAAATATTCTCATGTATGCGTTATGCACTGGTTATGTAACACATCATTGTGTATACACTCTTATTGGGAAGAAAATGACCACCCAAATGACCAACAAACAAATAAACAACTCAGTTCTTAAATGGTTCCCAATGACCATAGCAGGACTGGCTGTCATTTCCCGTGTCAGACACAGCTCTAACATCCGTCAGGAGAAGTTTTCTTTGTCGAAGATTTTTATACAGCGACGCCAGCATCACTTAAGGCCATTGCAGCGATGCGCCGTTCCTCCCTCAGGTCTTGGCAGTAGCTCCTTGAGGGTCATGACTTATTTATTCCAGTCCAGACATTACGAGATCATTCAGCACTCAATTCACACCAGTCCAAAATTTATTTATTTTTTAAACTTCACCTGGTCTTTTTGTTTGTTTGTTTTGTTGATTTCGCTGTAGTGCATTGATTTGACACTTTTGGCAAAGACAGGGATAATTGCCTTTTTTTTATGCTGTTGCTAAACACTGCACTGGAATATTCCGCACAATTTTATCCTCTTCTACTTTGAACAGAGTCTCACTGGAAATCTATCATTTAATTTTTTTTGTTTCCTTGGCATTCTATTCAGAATAATAATTAGGCGAATTTACATTTCTGACGACAGTAAGGTTAACTTTTAAGCGTTTTAAATAAATTAATTGAATTAGACTAAGATGAAAGCCCACAGCTCCCTCTCAGCCACCGCGGGTGAACTCTCGGTTTACTAATTTATCACAATCATTAGCCGTTCATTACTTCAGTAGTGTCCTTTATACAAGGGGGCGGGACTTTTAATAACATGACAGAATAACAGAACACAGTCCTGAGAGTAAAAACTCCCTTTATGTCTCTATATAATCCCCTGATACACTAATCCACTTATCCCAGTGTTTCACTAATAACTTGGACACCATCAAGGTAGAAAGATTCCTCAGTGCGCCGGAGCCACGATCGGACTGCCTGCTTCACACCTGAAACGCCGGCCTCCCAGGAACTCCTTTAATGGCTCATGGGGAAATGACTTGGAGCGAGGACAGGACTGTACAGGGGGATGTGACGATGACTCCCAGATTAGTTCCTGTAATGTACAAGTGGTGCGGTGGGACGTATGAGGTTGTGCCTGGTTGATCAAACCAGGCTGTTTTTAACATTAAAGGAGTTCCAGGGAGGCTAGTGTTTCAGATATGAATCAGACGGTCTGATCCTGGCCTCGGCATACAGGGAGAAAAGTTTTCTTCCTTAAGACTGTTTTCTGTTCTTCTGCACAATCGAAAGTCCTGGTTTGACTTGTAACTACCCCTTAGTGTGCAACCCTGTTACCAGAGTAAATAATAGAATATATGACCCTGACTCCTTCACATGGATAACTATGGAATGCCATGACAACCACCTGAGTCTCCAAGAAAGCAATACTTTCTGAAAGTATACCCCCCTCTCAGCCAATCCTAGGCATCTATGTGCTTGTGCATGCAGAAGAGGGCGGATAGCTCTTTTCTCTGAGTGATAGCTCTTTCCTCTCCCACAACACAACCAGAGCAAAGGTTCTTCTAAGAAGCATATAATAGTCTTCAACCATACATTAAAGCAAACGGGGGGAGGGCGCACTTTCAACAGTCTACTTAAAGTTCTACGTAAATCTTACACTGCTCTGTCTTTCTGGGAAAGTGAATAACTGATATATTCGTCTATTTTGTTTCCTGATGTCAGGGTGTAAAACGAAGAAAAGTCCCCAGCGTGTAGAAAGAGATTTTCGTTTTGTGATTTCTAAGGAATTCTGCCGTGTGTTAAGCACGCTCACCGCCTTTCACAAGTGAAAAGAACGATGGGTTTGAGGTTCACGTCGAGGTTTGACGTCAGAGACCACGCCTCGATGTGAACCTCATGTTCCAGCCTGATCGCTCGCAACATCTTCCTGCATTCCTGTGTGTTCTGCTTTGCTATCCGGACCAGAGTTCATGCCTGTTTGCTGGCAGGGGTCGCTGGCATCCTGTTCGTACCCCAGCCGTGACCACCGCCCGCTCCAATGACAGTTTATGCACAAAGTAATAATGGCTGCAATTCCACCTTTTCATGACCGCGCTGCATGATCCTGAGCCGAGCGTTCACCCAGAGGGGTTATTGATGCTTTTCACAGTCTGCATTACAAGGCACCGGTGCTTTAATAGGCACTTTTAGGGGTGATTCATGTCCTGTGTCTAAATAGAACTTTCCTGTGAACAATGCGCCGCTTTAAATACGACGATAAAACTCAGAATAAGCCTCTTCAACCATAACCATTCTTCACTTCCTCACTATTACCTTCAAGATGATATCTAACAAGCAGCATCAATCGATACATGCTACAGTAATGTTTAATGGTGGATTGTACATGGACATGAAAGGTAATGTAAAGAGATCACTCCGAGCCAAAGCTTGAAGCTACAAGAAGCTAGATGTAACAGACTATAGAAAATAAAAATTGAATATTATATATATATATATATTAAAAGACAGTGAAACTACAGCACGATCATTTGCTATTTGTTTAATTCACTGCTGAGTATATTTATAAAAAAAAGCAATTATGCTGAAGTTCAGTAATTCCCAGTGGTGTCACATTACATGGGAGCACATTTTAATTAAAAGATAAATTGATGTGAACACGACACCATTGAGCTTTGCTTTTTATAGACCGTATTAGTTGTGACAGGAAAAAAAAAATGCAAATAAAAATTTGAATCTGTGGTCTGTACTTCCACTGGAACTTGATCAGGATCGTACACGAGCAACTTATATCACATTCTTGGATCCTGGGATGTTCATTTGTGTTACGGTGCCAGCTCTGTAAATACACCAAACAAACTAATTCACTACAACCACCCTCTACACACACACACACACACACACACACAGACACACACTTATCCATATGTCTCAACAGGAGCAGATGGAGAAGGTGTTTTGTTACTCTTCCAAGATAAATATTGCTTTATCAGATGAGAAGCCGCTACTGTAACAGTCTCAGTAAGTCTCTTCTTGCATGCACAATAAAATGCAGATACGAGAGAAACAATCAAACAAACAAACAAACAAACAAACAAAAATGTCAGTGAGCTAGATAAAATAGAACTGAAACACGACTGATGGAACACGACATTTTTTAGTTTTAAGGCATTTACATTTACATTTACGCACCACTCTCATCCAGAGCGTCTTACAAAAACGCTTTGAAGTTTCCATCATTGGATACATCATCTGGCCGACGCCCTTATACTGCACCGAGCATCTCACATTTTTATCTCATTATACTGTACACCTGAGCAGTTGAGGTTTAGGGGCCTTGCTTAAGGGTCCAACAGTGGCAACTTGGTGGTGGGGTTTGAACCTGAGACATTCTGATCACCTTAACCACTGAGCTACCCTGGCCCTGTTTCTAGTCATCACTGTCCTAATGTACAGAACATCATTTTCAGCATATGAAATATTGTCCAATATTAGCATATTGTCCAATCAGACACTTTTCCAATCTAAAAGACGACAGTTCTATCAGACCATTTGGATCATTTCTGATCTGATGAGCTCCATCTTTGCAGTCTTGATTTCATAAAAGCTAAACAACTAACTATTACATCAGTGAAGGCGGCGTGTGATACGCTCTCTCAATCAGAACACCACACAGGATGAAACACATATTTCAGAATTTGCACATATTTCTATTTCATTTTTGCTGATTGCACATTTATGGACATTGCATCATCATTTGCACATTCCCCGGACATTTCTATTTAAATTCTTATTTATTTCCAAAGTTTTCTATATTTTCTGTATTTGTACAGACAGATAATTCCATATTTACACAGTGTTTTTTTTGTCATATTTTATATTTTGTTTTATCCTTTAAAGCTGTATTTTCCATAGCTAAAGTTTTTTCTATATTTTATTTCTTATTTTATTCCATATTTATTTCCTAGTAATAATCTTTTTTTCACAGGCGGTCGTAGAAGCATTTCACTGCATATCGTACTGTGTATGATTGTGTTTGAATTTAAATGCCAGAGTAAGTCAAAGTTGACCGTGTTTAGATACTTTAATTAGGTAGCTAGCATAACCTAGCATTAAGTTACATTGGAAAGGTGTTGTAATATAGTTGTGATGATGTTCACCAACAGTACAATGTTGTTTTTGACAGTGAAAAATGACTTTGATTTAACCACATTAACACAACGTTGAAACAATGAAATCGTAACCTTTATTTTGAGCGTTTTACGGCGATTAACATCCATTCGCACAACATCCGAGCACATCCGCGCAAGTGTTAATTTCCAAAAGGGTTTAGAATGCCGATCAGAGACTGGGACAGATCTCACGCTGATCAGGCGTCTTTGGGTCTTGCTGGAAACAAGACCATGATCCATGGAGGCTCCACCTCAAAACGTACAGTTTCATTCCGCGAGCAATCACCCTCAGAAACAGTTGCACTGGACTAAACAGTATACAATCCGCTGGTAAAAGCACCAACATGCTGTTTTTTTTATTTTTTACTCTTGATCTTGAACACATCTTTAAAATATTGTTATTTGCTCAAATCGAACATCTGGTACTGTACTGTACATTGTGTAATAGTACCACCATGCCTCCAACAAACCTGTTACATCCTACTGCACATTACTACTACTTGCTATTTTGCACTACCTATTATAGTATATGTGATGCACACAGGACCACTTGCCCTACCTTGCACACTCCCTTTATGCAAACACTTTATGTACATCTGCACGTACTCAGGATATCTCCCAGCCCACCTTCATTTAACCTATAAAGCTACTGAATGTTGTGTGTGTGTGTCAACTTATTGCTGAATAAAACCCGATTCTGATCTGCTGGTGACATGATGGTGTGAGATACTGTACCACGGCACACCTTCAGCCCTGTTATAGCGCTATTATACATAATAATGACACGGCTGATAATGACACGGCCAGGGGTAGCTCAGTGGTTATGGCATTGGACTACGGTTCGGAAGATCTCAGGTTCAAAACCCCACAACCACCAAGTTGCCACTGTTGGGCCCTTGAGCGCAGCCCTTAACCCTCAACTGCTCAGATGTGTAATGATATAAAAATGTAAGTCGCCAGCGAGCGTCTGCCAAATGCTTAAATGTATTTGTTTACTTAATCAGTTCTATATCTTCAAATTCTATCATTTCCACTTACTGCAGCTCTGGTCTTCACACCATCACTATTATATTCTTGTATCAGCTGACAGATAACATTAGTAGTGAGACCATTTATACACTTAAATGACATTTTCATGTATGAAAACTTCTAAAAATTACAATTTAATAAGACTTAGCAAATAGTAGCCTACTTTTGAAGTATTTGATTGGTTTCTGATCCATTACTTTTAAAGCTTGATAATTGATTGGGAGGCCTGGCCCCAGACAATCACACAGTAGGACATATGTGATCGAATCCTAGCATGCATACAGTACTGTATACTGTACATTTGAGATGTTTTAAGACATATACATGGTCTTATTATCCGAAAACAGCTTAAATTCATCCTAATCAACTTAGTCATTTTCCTAATATGTGCATCAAACTTATGTTAAGAGTCTACAATGACCTCTAAATACTTAGTCACCAACTTCCTCAATTTCCTTTTGGTCAATTTTGACTTAAAATGTATTCTGGCCTTTAATAAAACACACTGAAACACCCTGTTTTGATGGGCGTATGTTGGGTCATCGCTGGCTAGATCACCGCTTAGCATCATTTAGCGTCCGATAAGAAACCGGGGCATAAAGATCTTCTCAAGCTACACAGTATAATAGTGTTAGTTCATCCAAATGTAAAAGAATAAATTACATTAAACATCTGCAAAGCAGCAGACGGCTCAGAGGAGGTTCTTTCCGTGCCAGAGAAATGAAAAACAAGTCACCCAGAACCCCGTGCCCGCTGTTGAGGAGGAGTGAAAATAATAAGCGGTAGAAAACTATCTAACGCTCTGAATTAGAGTTCAGTCACGTTTCTCACAAGACCCACCGTCCTCATAAAAAGGACATCACTTTTTCTCCCAATTACTTCTACACGTACCTCCTCAGAGAGCCGGTTGTGAATAAGCACGGTGTCACTTTTATCCCAAACTACTTCCTGTTTGAGGACATTGATTAGCTTCCATTGTAACGAGGTTAAAATGATTTATAATACACGCAGCATCCAGGATGAGATTCGCAAAGACAGGCTGAAATAAGACGTGTTTGTGTACGCGGCAGACGCTGCGAGAGAGAGAGACTGCACTCTGTTAAACTACAGCACAGGATTCTATTCTCCATTAACTTTAACAATGTCTCCTTAAAGAGGAGCACTGTCGCCTTGCACCTCAAGGGTCTGGGTTCGATTCCCTGGCCAGGCTCGATTCCCGTCTCTGTGTGCATGGAGTTTGCATGTTCTCCCCGTGCTCGGTGGGTTTCCTCCCCGGTTTCCTCCCACAGTCCAAAGATATGCAGGTTAGGCTAATTGCCGTTCCCAAATTTCCTGTAGTGTGTAAGTGTGTGTGTGAGAGCATGTATGTGTGTGTGTGTGTGCCCTGCGATGGATTGGCATCCTGTCCAGGGTGTACCCTGCCTCGTGCCCTAGGCCTCTTGGGATAGGCTCCAGGTCCCTGCGACCCTGAATACAGGATAAAGTGGTATAGAAGATGAGTGAGTGAGTAAGTGCTTGAAGAGGGCAAAGCAATTAGCATGTGTACTCAAGTTCAGTGATGTATTAAGCTTTGAGCACACTGTTCTCCCAATAGCAGCACATTTAAGCATTGTCAAATTTATTATAAAGACAACAAAAGCATCTTTGGCAAAGCTGACTTTTAAAGGTTTTAATTTTCTGCGTCAGGTGGTGCCACCACAGGCTAATGAGAAATATTATATTTTAAAGTTACTTGTCATAAAATACAAAAAGGTTCCGAAGACAAGGTAAAAATCGCTGTAAAAAGTAAGACATGCATTATATAGGTAGTTACATTTTATTAAGGGACAAATTCGGTTTTTAAACATTAGGCTTGTCCCAAAACATTCAGTTCCTTAAATGGCCACTAGGAGCCTACTGGATCGAAAAGTAAGTCAAATCCCCATGGACACCCAAGCTAAAATGTCCAACAGAAATGCACCTTTACAAAATAAGGGTTTTAGTCTCCATACCTGTAGCTATATCTTCCCTTTCATGACAACTGCACATTGTATTTTTTTTCCTAGTTAAATTTACCCTTTATTTTAATTTTCATATTTATTTCCTATTACTATTCATAGTCTTCTATTTTTAGGTCACGAGCAGTTGTCTAAAGCATTTCACTGCATATTGTACTGTGTATGACTGTGTATGTGACAAATAAAATTTGAATTTGAATTAGTATATAAATTAACTTTAGCCACCTTAGCATTTTAGCTAAGCTGCAGCTAAGCTAGCTAGCTTTTGGTAAATGAGCTAAGTAGACATGCTCCAACCAACAGCCAGGCTCCGCCCATTCGTTCTATCCATTTGACCATCCATGGATTAACCCAGGTTTAGATGGGGTCAACTCCCGCCGAGCTCCCACAGCTGAGCTTTAAAAACGTTCATCAGAAAACCTCTGGGTGACATCACTGCGTCCAGTTCTCTATACAGACTGTGAGTTTTACATAAAATTGGTTTTGGTTAAACCCATGTTTGCTCAGGTTGCATCATATGACATAGTAATTGCACTTCCTGACTATTTAGGCT
This sequence comes from Clarias gariepinus, assembly GCF_024256425.1. Lineage (NCBI taxonomy): Eukaryota > Metazoa > Chordata > Actinopteri > Siluriformes > Clariidae > Clarias > Clarias gariepinus. The sequence continues at coordinate 1,319,739 of NC_071118.1, read as the reverse complement.
ATTTTTATATAAAAAAATTTTTTTATAAAAGATCGACTTGGCCACTCGGTTAAATCTTTGTGCTTGTAATCATACTTAGAATAATAATAAAAAATGAATAGGCCATTATGTATATAATGCGAACTCATTTTATGACATGATTTAAAAAAAAAAGGTTTTAATGCCTGATGTCATAAAACCAACAGACTAACCATGAGTCAGATTTTTTTTTTTTATTCCTTTTTTGATTTTGAAAAGAACTACAGACCTTCACCATGAACGCAATGTTAAGGTCAGCTGAGGTTTTTTTTTTTTTGTTTTGTTTTTTTGAATGATGAAAAGCATGCCAAAAATAAAAGACTTTTGTTTTTGTTGCTGGGCATGTCCTGTGATGTCCCTGAGAACTTCAGAAGGTTTATTTATTTATTTATTTATTCTTCCAGCGCTTAATAAGTAGAATAATTTAATCTCTTCTATTCTCCATCATAAAATAATTTATTTGTTTGTTTATTTATTTTACCAAACATAGTTTATTTGCATTGTATCCTTATGTACAGTAATTTCCACAGGTGGTCGGGTATTGTTTAGACTTTGAGGGACAAAAAAACAATATTGAAAACCATTATTAATGCGATATACTATATTTCAAGCATTTATTAATGTCTTAAATCAAAATTGGGGTGCATGTTAAAACCATACAGTAGGTCTTGGTCATTATAAGTTTTTCTGTTCTGCACACTGACCATGAACTTTGTCACCTGGAGCACGAATACACTGGGAGAAATTAGGGCCAAATTCCACAAATCTCCCCTTGTTTTGCACAAAAATGCCTTCCAACATTCATCTGGGAGTCGTATGAAGCTTCTTAAATCCCACTGAGCTAAATCCAGTTGGTATCTTTTAAAGTTACAGTGTTGTTGTTGTTAGTCTTTTGGCTTCTTCTTAGAGTTGGGAGGGAATCGAACTCAAATGCCCCAAAATGTTGGAGCAGTTCCATCACCAAGCAAATCTTTAGCATTTTATGTAATAAAAAATAAATAAATAAATTTGAAATATGTTGATACTTTTACCGTAAAGCAACATCTCAACTGTTTGGAGCAGGCCTATTCTAGGGGTGTTAATAATAATACTGTAATAAAATAATGTTGATTTTTAGATTGGGAGGCTCAGTAGTGTGAACACAGAGTAAAATCTCGCAGCTATCGTCTTTATTGTGGCTTTTTCACGTTCCATAGATCCATTAGATCAGGCTAATGATGTTTAGGTTGAAGGCTTCCGGAGTAAGAAAGATAAATTATTAATACAAAAACCTGGCAAATAAAGGAAAAACTACAGTATACAGATAGAAGTGATGTCTTTTCCATAGTGGATTGTGTGTGTGTGTGTGTGTGTGTGTGTGTGTGTGTGTGTGGGCTGCGGCTACTTCAGGGTGGCTGAGCAGAGACAGTATAATCAATTACACCACAAGACAGTTGAGGGGGATAATGAAATTTGTGGAATGGAGAGAATGCAAGGTGGTGTACCACTGCGGTAATTAAAATGGCCTGTGACAGGGGAAGTTGAGAAATAAGCCGGAGGATGTTCACACGTCCCCTCCTCGCTCCCGCAGTCAGGAGAAGCCCCACATGGTAATCATATTATCGCATTTTTCATTTTTCCCCCCTTATATTAATGATAATTAAAGCTCATTGATTAGTTTCAATTATACTCCGTTGACTGGCTGCGGTGCAAACTAATTCAAACCAGACCTGATGATAATGATGATGCTTTGTTATTAACAGCTTTCCTGACTCACACTCGAATATTTAGAATTGTATTGATGTATTATCTGATAGACGTTATTCCTGGGTATAACGTGGAGCTCTACGTCAATATTAATATGTATTACACTGAAGACTAACATAAACTTGTAGATTTCATAAGAAAATTGTATATTTAGTTATGAAATGCATCCCTACTGTATATGGATGTACATTGTTATTATTAATAACTGCACTAAGGAGGAAAAAGGTAAGTACTGTATGGTATGACTGGTGTGAAAAGGTAGTATGACTTAAATAACACTCAGTATAGCATGAACAAAAAGATGCTTATATTCACAGGGTGTATTAGATACAAATGCATTATTATAATAAAATGTTATTTCGCAATATAAGGACATTTGGAAATGTTTTATTCCTTTTTCATGACATCATGTTAATTAAAACGTATAATTTCACACCTGTTCTTGTCAACATTTTGGTAGAGCATATATTTGGGTCACTATATCATATATAGGTGAGGTACAGTATGCTCTGTTAAAAAAAATAAAAATCCTTACACGCAACTGTATTTTTAAATAGTGTACCTGTTTTACTCGTTTAAAGACTACAATACAAAAAAAGTAGAACTTACAACCAAAAAACATTTATGCTCTTGTATCACCACACAGAAAATGTAGCATTTATTTATACCTTTACCATAAAGCATCATCTCAACCATTTGGAAGAAGTCTAAAAAAACATTGTTATTGATGCCCCAATGGAGACTCCTTGAAAAAAAAAAAAATTAAAAAAAACTCACCCCAGTATCCAAACTGTCCCGTTTTAGAAAATTAATCAACACCTTTTGAGCAGTATGTGTAGTAGAATATCTAATATGATGTTAAAGTTTAAGATGCAGCAGTAGGATATTTTATAACATATATTAAAACAACACAGAAAGAAGGCGTTTAATTATGTTAGCATAAATTATACAATAATTTACTATAGAAATCCTCAGAATTCTGTAAGGTTAGCTGTTTTTTTATATCAGTGTAAAGGAACCACGCGTCATAATATGTGTATCGCTTTCCTTATAGCATCCTTCCGTGGCAAACATTTCATCCGTTTGAGCTGTGAAGTTTAACAACGTGTAATTTATGGAAGTGAACCATCCTAAAGCAAGAAATAAAGTCCCCACATTTCATGATTTTATCAAGGCTGAATAGGAAATACGCCGTGCCCAGTGACCATTGGCTTCCTGTCAGGTGACCATAGTGAGGAAATGATAAAGAGTCTATAAAAGTCAGTGAGTTATGTTTAAATAGTCGCTTTACCTGCGCGCCTCCCCTTGGAGACTCAATAGCACTAAAATAAATCTCTCGAATGTTGGTCATGTTGCCGGATTAGATCCTCGAACTGAGAACCGACCACCATGTGCACTGATGTGTGTTTAGTTCTGCGTTTGTTTGTTTTTTTCCATAGCCGGTACAGCTACAGCTATACGATTCTTTACAGAATTAAATCGTGCCGCGACTCACGAGGAAAAAATGGCGACTTTTTAGGAGACCCTCGGTGGAGGAATTTGTGGTGTGTTTTAATACCGGTGCTGAACCAATAACCCTCTTATTTAGCAGCGGATTTACAGCACAGACCCAACCAAGGGAAAATCAATTCGCGCGAACGGCAAAATCCCAAGTCGCAAATTATCCGGAGTAACTTTAGGAAGCCTGGCCTTTACAGCATTCACTACAGCCTTTGGAAAACTTGGTAAAGATGGCATCATTAAAGCCTTCCAAAAGGTCAAATCAATGGTACGGGCAGACTAAAATACAGAATTACACTCATGACACCGCTGGCTACGGTCACAAGTGCGACACTTCCAGAAGACAAACACTCTTACAATCTGAAGAGGGTTTCGTGATCGCTGTTAGTGTGACAAATAGTCTCATTGCTGCAGATGATGTTATCTGAAAGGTTGTGTTCCTTCTCCTCCTTTCTCAGGTGGGCTGCACTCAGAACTGGAAAAACATGCTGATAAATTAAACTAAGACATAGATGTTGTTGTTGTTAATCTTTCTGCTGCTCCTGTAGAGGGGTCGGCCTTAGCGCACCATCCGATTCGCACACACAACTTGGCACAGGTTTTATGCGGATGCCGTTCCTGATGTAACTTGCCCATTTTACACCCAGGCTTGCGACAGGCACTGCATCCGGTACCGGGGGTTTGGGCATCGGGTCAGAATTGAACCCGGGCCTTCCGCATCGTACCACTGCCCACTGCTCTTAGACATACTGTAAGTCTTACATTATCTAAACTAAGTTTGCTTTTTAACACACATTAACCCTTTTATTCTCTTCGAGAGAAACCCTTTGAAAGATAAAAAAACTGAATTATTTACTGAATATTATCCAGTTTTAAAACCTTTTAAAACCTAAAACCGTTTAAACACATTAAACCTAATGGTTTTTATTTTATGTAGTTATCTACATAGGAAAGAATCTACATCTGTCTCAAGGAAGAATTTCATCAAAGAGAGAGCTGAGCAAGGTTTTCATTTTGTGCTATTTAGGCCATTAAGAACGTAGGATCCTGGGAACACAGGGATGACCCCCATAATTTAATTTGCTAATGAATTAATCAGAAGTACAGACATGTCCAAAAGTTTTGAGAATGACACAAATGTTAATTTTCATAAACTCTGCTGCTTCAGTGATTTTAGATCTTTGTGTCAGAAGTTACTCTGGTATACTGAAGTATAATTACAAGCATTATTTAAGCGTCAAACGCTTTTATAGTCAATTACGTTAAGGTTATGCTAAGAGCTGATATTTGCAGTGTTACCCCCTTCTTTTTTAAGACCTTCACAATTCACCATGGGATGCTGTCAATCAACTCCTGACCCACATCCTGACTGATGGCAGCCCATTCTCACATAACCAGTGCTTGGAGTTTGTCAGAATTTGTTGGACTTTCTCCACCCACCTCTTAAGGCTAAACCACAAGTTCTCACTGGGATTAAGGTCTGGGGAGTTTCCCAGACATGGATCCAAAGTTTCGATGTTTTGCTCCCCAAGACACTTAGTTATCATTTTTGCCTTATTGCATGACGCTCCATCATGCTGGAATAGGCACGTTCAACACCAAACTGTTCCTGTAAGGCTGAGAGAAGTTGCTCTCAGAGGATATTTTCGTACCGTTCTTTAATTATGACTGTGTTCTTAGGCAAAATTGTGAGTGAGCCCACTGCCCTGGCTGAGAAGCAACATCACTCATGACTGGTCTCAGGATGCTTTACTGTTAGCATGACACAGGACTGATGGTCGCACTCGCCTTCATACAGTACTGTAGATTTCAAGAAAGGCAGCAAAGAAACCACTTCTCCGTAGTATTAGCATCAGAAACAGACTGATATTATGCCAAAGGTAAAAATGATTATCTCTGATAAATCCCCTTCCCCATTGTTTGGGGCATTCGGAAAAAAGCTTATCCAGAGGAGAAAAGGTGAGTGCTACCGTTATACTTCAATATTCCATAGTAACATCAAGCAGCAGACTCTGTAAAAATTAATATTTGTGTCCTTTTGGTTTTGCTATGGCTGTGTAAATATTCTGTAAAAAAAATATATATATTTACTATTAGTTAAAGTTAGATTTGCTGACTAGCTAGTGAATGTTAGCTGCAGGAGTTGATGCAACTCTAACCTGGGGTTAGCAAAGCAGTAAAAGAGATGCGTCAATTCAAGCATATTAAAACATTTTATTCCTTTAATTTAACTTCTACCTACAGGTACAACACTATCATGCATTGGATGATCCATTGTCTTCGAGTGGACAGCGATAGCTACGGAGCTAAACGCACTGTGTAGCATGAGAAATACGGAGGCGATAATTAGCAAAATAATCATTTGATAGTGTTCGTTTTACATTGATGACCTTAATTAGATGCTACAGTAATCTGAGTTCATTTGGTTTGACAGAAGACGTGGTTTGTAATAATTGCTTTAAAGGTCTACATAAAAAAAGACCAAAGTAATTATGCTTAAGTATCATAACAAAGTAGAATGGCTCAGGTCTTTTCCATTGTGTTTGAGTTTTTTTACTGGAAATGTCACTAAGCTAAGAATATAACACACTCCTGGATTTTCATTCAACCTAATAAAGCCTCTCAGCAAGCCACCATTTTGGCTCTCCACTTCCAAATGCCCTTTAGGGTGGTCTTGGGCACTTAGCAGCCTTTTTTAAGCACTTCATTGGAGTACGTGCACCATTGACCTCATGTAAATACCCAGTAGATCATGCCATACAACGGTGCTCTTACACACTGAGTCACTCTTCTAGCCCTGAAACAAAGAATCACTTGCACACAGTAAAAGGCCCTCTGGGAAGCCGGCCACAAGTTGGTGTGATTTTAGCCTGAAATTACACGCTGCTGGCTTCTGACAGATAGCTACAATTTCCTCTCATTTGGCCACCTGCAGCGCTGCGCGCCCGACAGCACAGCGTACACCAGCTAATGGATGACATGCGGTCTTTGGTATTCAGCTAATAGAACAAGATGTGGTGCTAAGAATTATTTCAGGCTAGCACAAAAAAGGACTGAAATTACTCTCATCTCATGCAATTAGCGCTCAAACAGTATGATTGAAATAACGAGAAGATTAATAGTGAGATCTTTTTTCTCACCCCACTTAACCTTCCCCATATCTGATCGAACAACATGGTCACATAGTACAGGATTAACGTTTAAGATTGTTATTAAGATTAAGATTGGGATCAGACTGTTTTTATTTTTTTTTTGTAATGTGTTTTAATAGCATGTGGCTTTGAGGCTTAGATTTTATTGGTAAATGTTTTGACCGGAATCCATGAAAAAAAATCCATAAAAAGTTAATAAAGCGATTGGCAAAATAGGAAACAGTGAAAATTAATCCATCTGTCCGGTATTCAGTATTTCGAATCAGCTAACTTTATCTGAAAGATCTTCCTCTTATTTATTATGAAAAAGCAGCATTCTTGGCTCTGATCTATTCTGAATACTGCAGTGACTCGGCGAGTTCTTAAGGCGAAATGTCGTATTGCAAAACGCATTTTCCCATAGGAAATAATGTAAATGCAGATAATTTGTTCCAGCTATCCAAAAATATTACCAATGTTACCAATTTCCAACACTATAATAAATTTTTTTGCATATAAAAACAATGAAAACATTTAGAAAAGATGTAAAATTTAGAAACAAATAGACATTAAACCTTACTTAATCTTTATTTATGATTCCTCTTTGCACCGGCTTCTTTAAAAACCAAACTGAAAGTGGCTCCCTTTTCTTCTTGCTAGTGGCATTGATAAAATTCTTAGGACCCATGGTCCTATGTCTTCACTAAATCTTGCACAAAATGCAAAAAATAAAGTAAAATAAACACAAAAAAATACATAAACTCGATTTGCTTGGCTTTCCACTGACATGCACAGGTTTTAATCGGATCCTGGAGGTACACTCAACTTAGCTGTTCGGCCCGGTTCATTCGCTCATATGCTAATGCTAATTTCCCATAAAATTTCAGTTCTTGAGGCCAAAATTTGTGAAGCTGGGCGTTCGTTTGCCAAAGTACCACTCTAGGATGCTACTTTGGGGCAAGAAAACAAGATCTCAATCTAAGAGTAACACACTTTATTGCGAGTTTTTTTTTTTTTTTTTTTTTTAGAAAACTGGAGATCCTCTCAAAAACACAAGAAAGCACACAAAGAAAACAAGGAACTCCTAGTTCAGCACTGACTCTCTTAACCCATTTTAACGCATTGCACATGTAAATATTACTTATGGTTTTTCAATCTGTCCATGCATGAGCTACTCTCAACATTTTAATTAGGAGTCACTCAGCATGAGCATCCATCTCTGAAGCATCTCAGCAAGCCAGGGAAAGAAATAAATAGCTACGATTAGGACTCATCGGCGCAAAGATAAACAGTGTTTCGCCGAGCAGAACCGGCATTGTTAATGCATAGTCCAGCTCCCGTTGTCCATCGTAGCCTCCGGAAGAAAAAAAGGCATTAGGTGAATGTTTTATGAGGTCCTGTAAAAGCGGTGATGGATATGGCTCCATGGCCCATAACTCGCCTGATTGATCAGGAGCAAAGACCGCGGACATGGAAGGGGTCACGGGCGCCATTATCGTAACGCATTAATGGCATAATTTCTGGTGAGTCCGGCGTGTTGAAGTTAAACAAACAAACACAAAAATATGAAATGGCTTTATCGATCACACATTTAATCTGTCTACGGACGTTTATCGCAACACAGGGTGGGTGGGTGTGTGGGGACGGCGACGGCGGTGCATTGTTTGAGCGAAGTGCTTATTGAGTTGGTTTGAGAAATACAACAAGTCACACAAGTTTCACAATGTGTGCCTTTTAATAGGAAAGGCAGAAATGATTTATTAGTCCTTCCACAGGTGGTTTATTGCGCTCTGGGCGAGCTGAAATAAAAGCCACCGCGCACAATTTCAGGCTCGGAAGTCATTGTAATGCTGCTCTTGTACATCATACACCTCAATCAGTACTTTGTATGTATGTACAGTCCTGTGCAAAAGTCTTGAGCCGCCTCTCATTTCTTAATAATAAATAAAATTCAATGTAAAGCGTAACAACCAACCACTCCGCATTCAGCTTCAGTAGTATACTACTGTAATCACCGGCCTGATCGTCTGTCATCATCCGCCTCCGTTTCTCACTGGTTCATGCCTTAAGTTAGGTGGTTTTTACGCTTGAATGATTCACAGGTCACTGTGTGGCTTAACAAACAAAAAACATTCATCTGAAACTGCTCAGGTACAGGGACTGGACTAAAAAGTGCCAAAAATTAAAGACAAAAAACTCCTTTAGGAAGCCTGAACAACTAATCCTCAAGACTTCATTCAACAATACAAGAAAATCTGTCTCTTTAGAAGCAGCCTATAAAGAAATGAGCAGTGGGGGGGGGGGCAAGACTTTTGCACCGTACTGTATATTATAACCGTCATCATTTCCTTTCTCATAGTAAAGCATTTCTATAATTCTTTTAAGCAGCTTCACTCCCTTCTAACTTCCTCTTCTTCCTTTTTTCTATAATACTCGTTTCCCAGGACATGCTGCAAAGCACACAAGTTCACTTTATTCATTTTTATTTATTCCCCCGAGGTGACGATTAGCATCTCTGAACTGTGACTGGAGCCCACAGATGTGTGTGTGTAGTGTGTGTGTGTGTGTGTGTGTGTGTGTGGTGTGAAGATCCTGCTGGCACAGCACAGATACAGATTAGCCCTTTTACTGCTACACGCGACTAGGAGCCGTGAAAAAAAGAAGGTCTCCATTAAACTGGATCAGATAGAATGGATGCACATGTTTTTTTTTTTTTCTTTTTATATACGTAAGAAGACAGAGACACAGAGACACCGTGCAACTTCTGATAGGGTGAAAATAATCCACACCTGGTGTGGCATGATACAGCCTGAAGCAAAACGTGGATTAGTTTCGTAAAATAGTGTGGCTTGTCGTGGGTTATTCCTTTCATCACACCATAGATTTTTTACCAATAATTGCTCATTTTTTATTTATTAACTGTTTTATATATTATATCCTTGCTAAGAAAAAAGCTCGAAAAAGAAGGCAAGTTTCTTTTTTCCCTTTGTGCAATAATAACCACTACTGTATCAATTGTTTTTTTTTCCTTTCTTTTTTTCCCAACAGGCCCGAGTAAAAGCCTCTTCCAAATGGTTAAGATGTCACTTTATGGTAAAAATAGAAATGGAAAAATGTAACATAAAATTACTTGTGTGGTCGAAACACTGGCATCTAGTGTTTTTTTGTTTGTTTGTTTGTTTGTTTGTTTGTTTGTTTAAGCATTGCACACCTTAGCCAATTGGCAGAGATGGCTCAATCACGCTATGTTCAGAACGTTTTCTTTTTTTTTTATGATATAATGACTCAAAATACAGTATGCCCTACCAACATCCAAAAAAACTTGGGCAGAACATTCTAGGATTAATGTAGATTGCATTGAGCTTTTTTATACTTAAGAAATGTTCATGAGATATACAAGATTCTCTTTTTTTCCCTTTTGAAATCGATGGGACAAAAGAAAAAAAAACACAGCTTGGTATATTACTAGTAAAAAAGAAAAAAGAAACACTGACACTGGAGACTCCTTCCATAAAACGCATTAATATAACAAAGGATAACAGCTTTGGATTACATGGAGGTACAGATTACAGGGTTGTTACTATGGAAACCGTAACCTATTAGAACGAGCACATTAATATAAACCTGCAAGCAGAACTACCTGCTTTATTATTATTATTTTTGCTTATTATGTTATTTTTAAGCCCAGGCGTGTAGAGTGTAGAGCTTGAAAACTGTAATTAGCTCACAGTTGAAAAAAAAAACATACCTAGCTAAAAGCTTCTCCCACACCACGATGTGCGCATTTAACTCAAGCATACTGCTGGAAACAGTACAAGACTATCACTATGTTCTCCTATTTGTTCCGCAGGAGACACAGCAGTGTGTGAGAGGGTAGCTTCACGTTTTGGATATGTGCTTAGCAGTTATGTTTCTTCTTTTGTTCATCAGAAAGACTGCAAGCTTTACCGGGCAGAGAAATCGATTTAGTGGATTTGGACAGAGATTGCTCTCTACTAATGCAGTCCGCAACGAGCTACAGCCTGAGATCATCCTGATTTCTATATTATTACGCATCAATAACGTTATGTCCTGCAAGCTCAACCAAATAGTTAATATTAACAGTATATACTGCCTGTCTTCCAAAAAATTCACACACACACACACAGTATTCCCTTTGCATGCCTTAAGCTCTGATTATATGGCGTCTACTTCACACTCTTAGTCCTGGAATCTGTCGTATATTCAGGGTGGAAGAAACCCTCCATAGATGTGATCCTCTGGTGATTCAGTACATTCAGGTGGTCAGCTGACTTCATTTTATTGCCCCATAACGTTACTGAGTCTCGACCTGAGTAACTGATCAACCCCAGATCATAACACTGTCTCCAGAGGCTTGTACAGTGGACACTATGCATGATGGGAGCATCGCTTCATGTCCTTCCCTTCTTACCCTGACACGCCCATCACTCTGGAATAGGCTCAGTCTGGACTCATCAGGTCACATGACCTTTCTCCATCGCTCCCAAGTCCGATCTTCATGCTCCCTAACAAACCGAAGTTGATGAGTCTTAAAGACACACAGATGTTTAGTCCTATGAGTTCTCATCACATTGTGTGTTTGTGTGTAAATGCTTTTACTTTTATTATTAAATATAACTTTACTGGCTGTTTTTTGTGATGCAACTTCACCAAGCGTTTAAGTGATCTCCAAACACACTCATTTAGGATGTTTTCGACTCACATTTCTTCTTGATGCTTCAGCACTATCCAGGTTTCTGACCCAATTCCAGTCATTTTTAATGTACATTGGTCTTTTTTAATGATGTACCTTCCTTAATCTGGTCAAAGGATCTCTTCTTAAAAGACTGTTTAAACATACTGGGTTCTTACTTTTGCCGCTGAACTTATTTTATTCTTTAATGTTATGATTAGGCTGAAGGTCAGGCTTCTAGGTTCTTGCCCCAGCGCTTGCCAAAGTACACATATCTACCCGTGCTTATACTCATTTTAATCTAAATCCTGTCGACTTGGTGCTATAAAATTTCCACACTAGCTAAAACTTGGCATTATGACCCTGCTGGGATCTCTCTGTGGTTCGAAATCTTTCCACGTTACACAGTTATAGCTTCTGGAGAGAAAAACCTGACCTACCTGGAGCCGTTATTACTCTAAAAAAGTATCTGTCCCTCCTGAGCAAGCTTTGCAAATTTTTCTTTCCTCTTTTGTGGACACTAGTGGTATAATTTAAGACCATCCCTAAAGGAAATCTCTGTACTGTAAATACAACGGAAAGCACATCAGCAGTTTTGGAAGTTTAATTGAATTTTATATTTATTTCTTTTATTTTTTTTTTATTCAGTATCCCCAAAAAACTGCGTTTTATATAAGAGGAGTTGTAAGATGCCAGCAGGGTCCCTGAGCCACCATGTCGAAAAAGGAACGTACCTTCATCATTCTGTCCCTGTGCAGCAAACACCCGCTTTTAGCCTCGCTGGAGAAGAGCTCTTCATCAAAGTTCAGGTTTTGTTTAATGAGCCGGGCTCACGGGAGAGTCTGTAACACATCGATGCACACTCATCGATCCAGGTTGAGGAACACCTGCCCTGACGACTCGGTGGTAGCACGTGGGCGAGGTTATCGTTTCGCCGTGCGCCGGTTGATGTTATAGCTTCAGAGATTATGTCCATTGATTTGAACATGTTGCTCAAGCGCAGCTAATGTGTTCTGCTTTGTGCTTTCAGGGGCAGAAGGTGCGGTCTTTAGTAACTCGGTGGAGACGCCACACGTCAGAGCGGAGCCCTTCAAAGAGCTGCGGTAAGACTTTTCCTTTTATTTAATTTATGTGTGAGAACGAATGCGCCGTGAAGGCATGAGTCAGCTAGCTGGAGGCTAAGGTTTAGATCGTTAGGGTGTGAAGAAACAAAAAAGTGCTGAGCAATTATAGTATTTAGGTGAAATTATAGACTGTGTGTCAAAATCTTACTCGATTAAAAGTGGAAACGAACAGGCAATAAAAAAAACAGGGCAAAGCAATAAAAGTTGTTATTTTAAATGTAAGCTAATGTCAATAGAAAGTAACCTTTATTACATCATTCTATCTCTAAATTTGCTGCTCATCTGCATGATTATCTCTGCGCAGCTTGGTAACGAATTAAAGAAGTACAACATCTAGTAAATAACCAATACAGTGGTACCTTGGCATCCAAACGCCCCAAGAACATCCTTTTGAACTGAAACTTTGCAAGAAATTTATCTCGACATACGCATCACTTTTGGCACGCGATCCAACGGGCCGAGCTGAACCGAACGCCGTCTAAGTTGCACGTATGTCTGGGAGCCGTTAAAAAGTCGATAGCGTCGTTGGAAAAGCCAAGTGAAGAAAGTTTACATATTTTTGGGCCATTTTGTGCAAGATTTAGTGAAGACACTGCAGAAAATGGAGGAATCATAAATTAGAGTTAAGTGAGGATTAATGTTTACTTAATTTACATGTATTTTATAAATGTTTTGATTGTTTTTATATGCAAAAATATGATTATAGTGTTGGAAATTGGTAACATTGGTAATATTTTTGGGTGGCTGGAACTGATTATCTGCATTTACATTATTTCCTATGGGACAATGCGTTTCACAATATGAAATTTCACCTTAAGAACTCGCCTCCGGAATGGATTAAATTGCTGTAAGTACAGTACCACTGTACTTACTATTAGCTACAGTAGATTTTGACTTGCCTAGCCAGTCGATGTTAGCTACTGCACTAGAATGTATGCTAACATAGTGAAATTCTTACTGGAAGTTAACTACTGGAACACTATGTTTGTTTCATTGCACAATTAAATCTACATTACATTTATCAGATGAATGAATCAATATTTTTCATTAGCTAGACTATAGCTACGTAGCTGCCTATACAGTTGATGTTAGCTAATCTACGGAATCTATGTTAGCCCTACCTGGTATCAGCAAATAAAACAGGCTTAGTTAAATATAGCTAGGTAATATTAGCAAATTAAATTACTTACCGTTAGATTTTTACGTCCTGCCTTGAAAACTTATACTGTAAAAGCTCCTGGAATCGAGGCTAGTCCAACCCGGGATTAGCAACAAAATCAGACTTACGTTGTGAAACGCAATGTAAAGTAAAATTCTGTAAGCCGTCTCCATTTTTAAATGCACACTGAGCGTGCGTGATGCCGCCGCGAACCTTCTACCGTTTGAACCAGGACTTTTCCGCTATTTTCTTATGCATGTGGCTGTGTGTAATACCAGAAGCTATCTTTTCACCAAAGCGCATTTGAGAGATTTTTAGATGTTACGCTTGCAAGGAAATGAGTCAATAGCAATTTTCCTCACTAAGGTTAATGATCAAAGATTGCTGGAAAAGGAAAAAAACGCAGCATTTGTCGCACATTGTACAGTTACACAAAGAGGCCGGTGTCAATGAGTTACATTTCCCGTCTTTTTTTGTGCGACTTAGGCTGAAAGCAAATCACAGACCATTTCAATAAACCTTTGCTCGTCTGAAAGAGGAAAAAAAAAAGAGAGAGATCATTTATTTATTTATTTTATTTTTTATTTTCTTGAATGTAAGAGCTGCCATTTGGAACGGCAAAACAAGACAAACAACTCAAGTTTCTTTTGGAGGAAACCTTGACCTTGAATGCAAAAGGCAGCGGTTTGAGATAACTACAAGTTGGTACAGTAGAATTTGATAAAAAGGATCGCGAAGCAATTAGGATCAAGTGTCTGAGAGCGGATGGTAAAACTTGTACATTATGTCCAGTCATAGCGATGTAGAGTAAAAGCTCTTTTAATGGTTAAGACTATGTTAAAGTGATGTAACTAGACTTTAAGGACATTAAATTGCTGTTATGAGCTGGCATGTTCAGTCCGAGGGTGTTGATTACATTTGTACAGTAGTACTGCTAATCATCCCATCTGCAAAGGAAATTAAATTATATTAATTCTAGACGAGTCTTTTTTTTTTATCTAAGAAAGAGACCAGGTTTGGGGTAATACCAATAATCTGATATTGTTTTCTTTAAAAGCTAATAATCTTTGTTTGTTTTATTCATTGCAGTTTTTTTCTCACAAAAATCATAAAAAAGTCACATTCTTTTTCTGTGAAGTTTACTAGGTGCAAAAAATATACAGTATTTCTTTTTTTAAGTCCATTTCCAGTCCTTTGCCTTGTGTTACAGAAGCCGATATTTTTTCTCTTAACTATTAATTATCTAAAAATGTTGCTGTTCTTATACACTACTGTTACTGTATATACACACACAGCTTAAACAAAGACCTTTTTTTAATATAAAATGCATGACTTTTTTTTTTTTTTTTTCTATTGAATAAAAATAAAAGCCTCCGGTGCTCATGCGGCATAATTGGTAACAAGAGCTAAGTTTTGTTCGCGAAGATATCACAACTTTATTTGCCACAGACTGATTTAAAAAAAATGAACTCTCTCTTTAAAAAATTTGTTAAAAAAAATGTAACACTAAAAACAACAACACAACAATGTGTATAAGCAATACAACTACTGTACATAAGCAACGTTGGGCTGGTAACAGATCAAACCAACAGACTTTTTTTCATATTTAATTGTCTATTAAATACTATATAATATGAAATTGCAAATCGTTAAGCCCAGTATTGTGTAGGTTCCCCTCGTGCCACCCTGGCGGCTCTTGCCCCTCAGGTCGTGACTACAGATCGGGAATGGTGGGTTTCGGGGCGGGGGGGTCTCCGATATTACAGAAGCTATAGAAGTCTGTGTCTGTCTATGTCTTTGTGGCTGCTAAGATCAATTTCAACTTGGATATGATATATTTCTATCATATTGTATTATATTACATTATATTATATTGCCAGGCCCGACTGTAGCAGTGATGTATTATGCCTGACACACTGAGTTACGTATACAGCAGTATAATCAGCATGCCTTTACTACCTACAACATAAAAAAAATTCAGAGAAGAGAAAACAGTACAACACCCTGAAGCAAGGATCTCCCTGTGTAACTTGTGGGGTGGTTTTATGGCTGTTTGTACGAGTCAAACCTCAAACCTTTACCCCCCAAAAAAAGAAGAAAAAAAAAAGGATTGTTTTAAGAAAGTATTGGCATCCCACGGTGTAGTAAAAGAGTTCGTTAAGGGTATGGCTTGATTTGAGGAGAAAAGCTGCGAGAAAGAGAGGAACAGAGGAAGATCGATGTCCATGTTGCTGGCACCTCCTGTTCTTGGACAGGCACTCTTAGGTCCCTGATCGATGTCCGATGCTCATCAAAATCTAATTAAAGGCGATTCCCATTAACTAAACAAACGCGAGCGGCGCAATGCCAATAGCTGGGCACGAGGGAGGACGCGAGCGGGTGGGGTCAGATATGCTGGTGGATGCAGCGTTGCAGGATAATAATGAGCAGTAAATGGCCTGAGGGGGCATTAGTTATTGTAGCAACACACACACACACACACACACACACACACACCTACTGTAATAACCTTGCTCATCAGCTTCCAAGTTTCACATTAATCATCACTTCTAGCCTCTGTGCAAGAACTGTTTTTTTGGCAGCCATCAGTCACAAAGGTGTACAGTACCCCCTGACAGTCTTAGACCGTGATTAATCTCACTTCTAACTTCAAATAAGCGTGCACAACACGGCTGCTGTGCGTATCCTGCTGTCGCAATACAATGTAGTGAACACTGGGGGCAGTATAGCACTGCTTCAGACTGTACTGTATGTACAACTCTCTAAACTAACTAGCATTGGATCTTATCTTGAGTACGAGACTTCTGCATATTTTTAAATCAAATATTATAGATTTTTTTTTATCCTTTTCTGTATTTTACTATTACTTTAACAGACTAACTCTGGTCTCAGAGCTCTGCCTAAGTGTGTGTGTTAATGTTCCGTGAAATAATCCTTCAGATAGTACATGATTTCATTCAAACTCCCTCTGTTTCACTCCACTTTCAAACACGCCATTTCGGTGTTTATGTAAATGAGCCCCTGTATATATATATATATATATATATATATATATATATATATATAAACTGTTTTTAAAGCTGGAACATCTATAGAGTTTTCAAATTCAAATGATCTAGCAAATGAATACACTCAAATTTGATCAAATTTATTGACAGTTTATTAATATGAGATTACTTTACTACAAAACAAATAATTAAAAGATCATTAGACTTGTTTATAGACATATTTTAGCATTCGTGAACATAACTCTCTTGTTCTGTTTGTAGATACTTTAGCTCATTTTAAGAATTTAATGCTTAGAAAGAGGCAAGATTATATACCAATAAAGAATAAATAACGAAAAGTACTTAAAAATAGTACAATATGTTTAGAAATACACTTAATAATCTAATCCTCATTAGATAACTTCAATGCTCAGATCACATTTTTGCAGGTTCTTTCACCACCAAGTTCTACAGTATCAGCTGGCTTGAATTCTACAAGAACAACACCATATGTTGGTGTTTTGATGATGATAATGATAATGATGATGATGATGATGATGGTTGAGGAAAGTGATGTCTAATGAGATATCTTAAGATCAGGTGCTGGACACCAGTGCCAAAACCCAGAAAAAACACACATCTGATAACGTTATCGTGTCTAAGTCGTCCTGAATCTCCTCTGACCCGTCCGTTCTGTTTACAGCTAACCTGAGCTCCAAAGCTTCTAACACAAGGCTGAAACCCAAATCCCTCTCTAACCCCTGATCAAGGGCACTACTTGGTGCGTGGAACAAGGGACTGTACTGTCCACCCTCTATAGCGCACTAGCTTTTCATTTAACGCCGTTCGCACTTTTATCTGTGTGACAAAGCATCAGGTAATCCGGTACGTCATCAGGTGATCATCTGGTGATCTTTTTCAATCTTTTATTTATTTTTTTATTGTGGCTCTGAAGTACTCCCTGAATGTAGTTATTTACATAAATACACAGTACCTTAATGTTGGTTTAGGGTACTTCCACCCTAACCGCTGTTTATGTAAATGTTGCAGAAAAATAAATGAATAAATAAATACAATAATTTAAGGAATACTTAGTCCCAGTTTGACTTGAACATCCCCTGTATGTGTACAGTATTTATGTTACAGGTCAATCCACAACTAAGCGTTCCATTAATTTTGACCCGTGTATATAGCAACTAAAATATATTCTCTAAAAAAACTGGAGAAAGTCATTTGTGTGTGTGTGTGTGTGTGTGTGTGTGTGTTGTCAAACTTGAAAGAAACTCACCAAATCCTTATAAAAATTTGAAGATTTTTTGCAAGAGGCATGAAACATCTGTCATCATCTATATTTCAGTTTTTTTTTTTTTTTTTGGAAAACGAAACAAACTATTCTGACTGATGACATGTTCTCACATAATTATTATTTCTATCTGAGAAATATTGTGAAACATCGTCTCCTACAGTCGAGTAATCTCGCCTGACAGAGATCCTGTCCGAGCGTTCAAGCAGAAGGAAAAAAAAAAAAAAAAAAACGTACAAGAAGATTAAAAAACTCTGACAGGTAACAATCGGGTGTTTTACGGCTCCTTCGCGAGGAATTTGGAGTTTCTTTCCAATATCAAGTTGTCATGAAATCACAACCTGTCTATATTCAGTGAAATAGAAAACAAACAAAAAAAAAGTTGAGGTTTCAGCGCGGTGGATTCGTGATGGATAGAAACCCGAGCCGCTGCACAACTCGGGTCTGTTAAAGAAGACTGAGGAACGGCTTTAAGGCTTAAGGAATAAATGAGAGGTGTTTGGAAAGTGCTCATCTCTTGTCTTTACTGCTCAACACCAGCCCGTAGGCAGAGGGTAATTTGTAATCATTATAAGCTCTGCGGGAGTCGTCATGGCGACCCCGGGTGGCCTCGGGGGCGGGGGCGTCGCTCCGCTTCGACTTGAAAATGGGCCGGCTCTGTCTCGCAGAACCTCATCCGGGCTGTATTTATGAGAGTAATTGTGTGAGCATCGTGTGCCGTGTGCAGGTCAGACTCACCCGAGGGTCCTTTCATTATCTCTGCAACAAACCCGAGCTCGAATAATCACGTCCTCTCCCCGGTGACACGACTCGAAATGTTACCCGGGGAGCGGGATCGGCTCACGGCGGAGAAGTTTGACTTTAAGTAAATAAGCCGTCTGTCACCTTGGCATTTTGTGTTTCTCAGAACGTTGCCTTTTCTTTTTCTTTTTTTTTTTGGCGAGTGCTCTTCCTTGTTTTTCGTTCTCCACCCCGGCATGACTAATACGAGTGTATCCTGCTCGGCGGATAACGGTGGGCTTTGCCTACTAGATAACGGCACGTAAACAAATAGACGTGACAATGTGACAATTTCAAATCTCAGCCAACGCAGATAGCAATCATTAGGAGGCGTTGTGAAGGACGGAATAAAATGCGCCTCCCATAAAAATGCACATAAATTTACACAACATGTAAGGTCCTCTCTCTCTCTCTCACTACAGGAAGACAGAACTACGATTAACCTTTGATCTTGAGATCTGAAAGGACTGACATCTGCGCTTCGTTTTCTTTTCTCGATTACGTTTGTGCGTGACTTTTACATTACATTCATCGCAGCGAAACGTCTGTATGATAAATCCAGTGAAGAGGAAATGAGCCTTGAAATTCTTTTGTTTTGTATTTAATATGCACCTGGTTAATACATTTTAACTTTATCTACTTTATACACTGCTTGGCCTCGCACATTCTAACATTTCATTCCTTTACAGCAGCTTTTATTACGGTGCACAGTGTGGGGTCCAGGTCATTCCTCACGAACCACTCTCACCATCTGTAAAAAGTCTTATAATAGAGCAGTGCCATCAGGGAGAAAGAAAAACTCTATAGTTTAGTTTAATAGTGATGACCTGGTGGTTCAGTACATTCAGGTGGTCAGCTGACTTCATTTTATTGCCCTATAACGTTACTGAGTCTCGACCTGAGTAACTGATCAACCCCAGATCATAACACTGTCTCCAGAGGCTTGTACAGTGGACACTATGCATGATGGGAGCATCACTTCATGTCCTTCCCTTGGGATAGGGTCAATCTGGACTCATCAGGTCACATGACCTTTTTCCATCACTCCAAAGTCCAGTCTTTATGCTCTCCAGCTCTCACACTGAAGCCTTTTTCATCACTAAAAATGTTTTTATTATGGACACACAGCTGTTTAGTCCCTGTCCTGTGAGTTCTCATCTCATTGTGTGTGTGTGTGTGTGTGTGTATGAAAATGCTTTTACTTTCACTATTTAACATAACCCTGGTTTCTACTGTTGATTTATTTCTTTACACCATGCAAATTCACCACGTGTTTAATTGATATCCATTTATGACTTTTTTCTTCAGCGCTGTATTCGTCCAATAATGTCTTAGACAGTTCTTAACCCAATTACAGTCATTTTAATGTTTTATTTGCTTAAATATGGCCAGTAATATGACTCTACAGTAATAAAATATAGAAGATACAGACAAAAGATTCATACACAACAAATTACAGTGCTATTAGATAACTTCAGCATCATCGTTCAATATCAACACATACAACTTTACTTTAGACCTTACAATAAGTGTTAGGAGAGGGATCTCCTTCTGTGACATCACAATTAAACGGCTCATATACATTCTACCCTGCATTGCACTATGGTCACATCCTTCACTCATCTTATCCTCTCTTTTGCTAATATTTCACCTTGCTGGTTCACCTTATGTACAATCATCACGCACATCCATATATTATTAAACTTAAACACATCCCCTGTTATACTGAACTCCCAGCCTCCTAACACACAGTATGACAGCAGATTAATCCCTGCCAGATGAGGATGGGTTCCCTGTTGAGTCTGGTTCCTCTCAAGGTTTCTTCCTATCACCATCTCAGGGAGTTTTTCCCCTCAGCACTGTCACACTCGGCTCGTTCATCAGGGACGATCTGATCGTTATGATTCTTACACGTTCACACTTACATAATTTCTTTTGATTGTGTGAAGCTGCTTTGTGACATTGACAGTTGTTTAAAGGGCTATACAAATAAAAATTAATTGAATTTAATTGAATTTTTAGCTCATTTTAGCTCATCCTAACTGCAAATCTTGCTGCTGTAACTATAAAATTTCCCTTTTCTGATTAATAACGTACTTTATCTACTGTATCTAAAATACTTTACTAGATAAAGTACTCTATCTATCTATTATTTAAGTTAATATGGAGTGTAGTTTATTAAAAATGGTGACAAATAATAGGAATATACTGTTGAACCTGTTCTTCGTCCAAGTGCACTGGACGTATATTGAATAACAAGCCCACGTGTCTGATTGCTGTCTTTTCTCTCCACCCTATCGTGGAGGAGGATTGCAAATCTTGTCATCTCTATTCTTCTCCATGCAAAAAAAATCCCAGGATCGATATGATTTCTCTTCATTATTAATACGACATCCATTCATCATCTTCCCACACCGATCCCGAGAGACGGCCATAATCCGCCGCGCTCTCTGTAATAATCCTTCACCTCCACCCGAGCATGTGTACCTCGCAGATGTCAGCGGCGTTTGAAGTTTAACAGGACAAGCTGCGGATTTTTTCCCCCGAAAATCATCGAGGCTGCTTTCATGTCTGATCAGACTCCCGATGCTAATTTTACACCCATTTGTATCACTTAACCGGTAAAATAACCCTCCGTCTGGATAAAAAGCTGTCAACATGATGAGCTTATTTACCTTATTATCCAGAAGCATGCTGGTGTTATTTAGACATGCTCTATTATTTTTATTACTTTCTCGCCATTTTTCTCGCTCGGGCTTCGCTAAACCTCGCTCCACGCGCCTCTTTCATCTGACGCAATGCTAATCTTTACTGAATAATGGCTCATTAGGTGCACTGCCATGTTCTCATCAAATTCTAGCACAAACAACAAGTTATCGTCTAATGCCTCGCTTGTTATCTCTTACACACGTAGGCTTGTTATCTTACACAAACATGAACGCCATGTTGTGTTGTGTTGTGTTTTTGTTGTCTGGTCGTGGTATAAAGCTGCTTTCTTCTTTGCTTGGTGAACACGGTTCGCTTTAAAGGTGACACCTTGCTACATCAGAGTTTTCTTCGGCTCAGGAAACTCATTATGGAATATTTATTTTGGGAAATATGATTAACGTTACCAGCAGATACATGCTGCTAGCTGACAGTGTTGGGAAGACCATGTTTATATTAGCTGCTTTCCAGAAGAGTTGAAGCTGCAAAGTGGGCGGGGCCAACATCATATTAAACCCTATTGATTAAGAATGGGATGTTACTTAAGTTTATATGCATGTGAAGGCAGGCGAGCCAATACTTTTGGTTATATTGTGTAGATAGATAGATAGATAGATAGAGTACATTATTATAATTATATGACGTTACTGACACTACCGACTCCTTTCTCCATTCAGTGATAATACATTTTAAAGGCTATTTACTGTAATGTCATGCAGAGCATCCTCAGTACAAGAGGGAGAGAGCTGTAACTATAGAAACCATAATGTATTAAAATGAGCTATTTAATATATAACTGTTATAAACGCGATCCAGCCACCCTGTGCTATAAATATCCCTTAAAGCACAAACAATTAAGTATTAAGCCAGAGCTCTAATTGACTTCGAATGTCATGTTGGAAGTGAACTGCGCGTTTCTCCCTGAAGGACTTCCCTCTTTCCAGAACAAATTAAAGAATTAACCACAATTGCCCACCGTATCATACGACTCTGACCTTAAACCGCCTTTACAGAAACACTTCTTCTAAAGCTTCTTCTGTCTAAACACCTGCATCGTTTCAGGCGCAATAATGTGAAAATCTCTCGTTCTGTTCTCACACCAGTCTTGCAAATCTACAGTACATGGGGGGGGGGGTGGGGGGGAGGGGGGGGGGTAATGATATCGTCTCCCAGGATCCGTCCGCCTCGCAGCACCTCACGCTCCCTCCTACTCACCAGATACACAAAAAAACGATTCCTCACCACCCCTACAGTACCTCTCGCTAAGGTGCAGAACATGATTAATTTTAGCTCTTTGGCATGTAAGACAAATGGATGCACTTTCTGAGCACTCAGCGTTTCCTGCTTTTATTTCAGTAACTTTTTATTTCAGTAACGTCCATATAAACCGAGTGTTAGATTAGAAACTGTCCTGCATAAAATATATATTCTGTTGTGGTATCTGTTCGGACACGCCTTTTAATTGAATGTTTTTTTATTTTTTATTTATATGATTTATTTTTTACACTCTAAAAATACAATATGGCGTTATGTAATTAAGTAACAACAACATTAACAGTCAGTTGATATTTTAGGACATGAAGGTCAGCTGTTCCAAAATAGTTCTCGCAAGAACTAAGTTTAAGTTTAAGTTTAAGTTTGTAAAATCCATCAAAAATCATTAGTTCATCTCAAAATTAACATTAACATTTTTTTAAATATACGCTAATGAGTGTGCAGTTGAAATCTACATAATAAATGCGATTTTGCACCTTCACTGCGCGCACTTTACAGTAACGTAAAAAAAATTTTGTCCAAAAATTCAACAGATGCCACTGTACATAAAAAAAAACGCTTAAAAGTGTGCAATTAAATATATTTATATATTTGAATATATTTTAAGCAATTTCTTTCTGGGATTATTAAAGTTTTTTTTTTTATCTTCAGCTTGTGTCCTGTGATAGTTGTTTAAGTTAAGATAATTAAACCCAAGTGATCGCTAATGTTATAGCAGCTATAAACTGTGATTTCTTCACCATCTGTTATTTTTTTTTCTTTTTCAAGAAGTTAATATCATCAGAAAAATAATAATACCACCACATATATCACTGAGCAATCGGAAAGTGTAAACTACAAACATACTGACTGTTACCAAGCACTAACACTGGAGACTCCTTCCATAATCGTTTCATAAACTGTAAAAAACAAATCTCTAAACAGAAAACGTTTAGTGTCGATGATTAAACGTTCGTCTTTGTTGAATGACAACGATACAGTTTCCACATTTAATGATTAAGTCTTGGATTATGAGGAGCGTTGGCGTTACAAAGTGTGACTGTAGAAACGACAACACGTTACGATACAGGAAGTGATGTACAGCGCGGCCCAAAAGTCTGGGACCGTATTCAAAATCTGGATTTAATATTATTGTTTTTTGGGGGGAAATTTTTGTGAATAATTTTTATGAAGTTAACTTTTAATGAGTTGAATAAAATATTTTGGATTCTGAATGATCTCTAGCTTACTGTACGAAACGTCTGATATTCCTCATCTGTCTCGTCTCTTCTATTGATGCGCTTTGACTGGAGGTTTTGTGGCGTCCGTACAAGCTCAAGATCACATGCATTAAAGCTTAGAATGAGCCACAGAGAATATGATGAAAGTCTTAAACTCTTGGAAGTGATTAGAAAAATTCTACTTTGTTGTCAGTCATGTAGTTTGGAATGTAAGTTAATGCATTGAATTAGAAAAAAAAGCAAAACAGAAGCATTTTGAGTGTGTTTCAATGTGATACTTAGATGCATGGTGTGTGTGTGTGTGTGTGGTGTGTGTGTGTCTCTCCAGGTTGGAGTCTCCGACGCGTTCCCTGTACATGGAGGCTCCTAAAGGCGTGCACATTCAAGCCGAAGCAGGTGACATCCAAGCCACCTGCAGAAGCGACCTGCGTCTGGAGTCTAAAGATGGAGAGGTAAACGTCTTCAACACACACACACACATTCTCTCACACACACACACACACACACAATCTGTTGACACCACAATGTGTTGGACAAGTTGATCCACTTCAGATTTCTGACATCCCCATCTGCCGTGGGTTTCGTATCCAGACGAGTGCATCGCTCATCTCCATATGGTCTGTCTCTTCCGCAGTGCCCCAAGCTTAATACTCAGGCTGCCATACATCAGTGGCAATTACAGGAGATAATCCACGACCCAACATTTGGAGAGAAACCGATAACCTTGTAAGAAGCACACTTGTTGTTGCGGAGTTGGAGAAATGGAAAGATTATTGCCATATGTTCACAAAATATACGAATAATTACAGCAAATCCTGCAGGCTGCAGTGACAAGGAACGATTAGAGACCCCGAACAAAAACCGGCGTAAAAGTGCGGACGGGCTGAAAACAGCAGCTCTGACAGCCAAGGTCATCGATTCTATAGTAACAGCTCTTTTACAGGGACTTCAGTAATTGAGGGCACAGATTAAAGCATGACAATGTTTATTGAACGAAAACATTTTATGTTAGGACAGTGTAATGTTTCTGGAGAGATGGAAGGAGTCTCCAGTGTCAGAGAAATTTATGGTTTGTTTATGTTGGTTTCTTCTGAGGTTTTTTCATATTTCAAAAAAGAGGCTAAAACAGATTGGAGACACAGTGAGATAAAATATTAGCAAGAACAGGAACTAATTTATCTTACAGACATTACATCCGTCCATCCGTCCGCTTCTTATCTACTAGCGTTAGTCCCCAGTGTTGACTGTTAAAGAGTTTGTAGAAACAGTTAAAAGAGTAAAGCTACAAATAATCTGCTGATCTTTAATGTAATCAGTGTTATTATTATTATTATTATTATTATGATTATGATTATTATTTGAGGTTGAAGCCCACGTCCATGTCTGTGTGTCTCTCTGTACAGCAGAACTCTCTGTCTAACTTATTAATACAAAGAAATCCCATTCTGTAAGGTTGAGGATCTTACGCCTTGTTTACACTAAGTTGTCCTTCTTTGGTGCTCAGACAAATACACTCCCTGTTCGGTAATCGGAGAGTGAATCACAGATGAGAAATGGAAAAAGTAGATGAGAGGATAAAGATGAAGTTTTGTCTTAAAACCACTCCAGCGTGTTAAAATTCACTTATACCACTTCAGCGCTGTTATTTCAGTCAAAGTGAAAATATGAACTAATCCCAGTAAAAATATTCACTTTATCTTTTCTAATTAATATCTATTGGTGCAGGTGTTTGTTTACATTGAGACAGTAGCGCATTAGTAGATTATTATAAAGTGGATTATTAAATCCCACACATAACTGTTCATAACATCACTTTTACTCAACGTTTAGATTCACCGATGATGCAGATTAAACTTCAGGCAGAGATCTAAGGACTGCAGACAGAACGTACACAGACATACAGACAGAAATTTGGTTTCTGGTCCTCCAGTGTATGAAACGTAAAGATATTATTGAAAAAGTGAGTTCTGACCGATGTGCAGAGAAAATCTTTCTTTTATTTATTATCCTGTGTAGGGAACAAGGTGATGTACCTCCTGATTGGGGTGCCAGCCCATTAGAAGGCACTAACACACACACACACACACACACTGCAGGCAAATTTAGAAATGCCATTCAATCTACAGTGCTTTGGAATGTCAAAGGAGGCCATTCCACACACAGAGCGAAGACAAGATCCCACCCTGGAGGTCTTGAGGTGCGAAGTGACAGTAAAGCTAACCAGTAAACCACCGTATCGCACAACCCTAGCACGGATTATTATTGTATAATGTCACATTCCTGATATAACCACCGCCCCTGTGCTCTCACATTCCATTACAACACTTCTTAACACTTTTTTACTAGAAGAATAGAGACACCTCCGGTGCCCAGACTGCCTCAGAGGTCCTGGTACAATTAGTCTTTGGGAAAAAAAAAAGCCCTCCAGCTTGCCTTCACACTCAGCTTTGCTCCACAGCAGATGTCTGGAGAATCAGCTGAGACCACTGCTTAAAACGTGTTCCAGGTCATTTGATGGAAACGCTTCCCCAAGGCTGTTGGTAATGACTCCTTTTACCTTTTTTTTTAATATCCTGACGGGTTCCTCTGCCGGCTGCGGTAATGCTCACGGGAGTCCGGCGAGGGAGCGAGAGAAAGGAAGTGAGAAATGAGCACGATACGGTCTGGCTGTGAAGGGATGAGAGTTTTGTCTCGAAGTGAGACCGTCTGCAGCGCTCATGTCACCCAAATGGTTTCACATCGCTCGGACGTGCGGAGTTCGACTAGCCCTGAGAGGACCCTTCCATCAAGTGGGGTTTTTTTGTTGCTGTTTTTGTTTTTTGTTGTTGTGGTCCGGTGTGGAGTTACTGCGCTGATAACGTTAACCGCTTTGTCCAAACTGTTGCAGTGCACACAGGCTGAGCGATGGAGCTCCAGGTGATGGACGACTAGACGGGTATCTTCGCGAGAAACTGTTCCGGGGCAGATTTACACTAAAACACTTCATCATCAAATCATTTCTATCTTTTTTTATGTCTGTTTATTTAAATATAATTTCTCAGCACATGTTGAAACCACGTTAACGTCACTTTAGCATCTACAGGCGTCTAACGGAATCTCAAGTAATAAATCATAATATTAAGGACAAAACCACAACAGTACAAGAACTTATTAAAAGCCATGACCCTAAAACACACATGTAACACCACATGTTAAAGCTGGATACAAAAGTTTGTGCACCCATGGTCAAATCTGGCTTTAATGTTTGTTTGTTTGTTTGTTTTTGTCCAAACCTGGAGCAAACATTTAATTTTATTACTTTGCTCCTCATTTATATTAAACCGAGACATATCATGTGTATCGGCCCAAACACGTGTTCAATCAGTAATATCTTTTTTGGCCAAACTCCAAAGACTGCACTCTAACAGATTTTCTCCTCCTAACAGAATCCTCCAGGTCGAAGCTATTTTTAGGTCGCCTCCCAGCGCGTTCTGTGTTTGAGTTAAAGTTTTTTTAAATAATATTTAAATCTCGGGATTAGAAAAGCAGATTCCAAAGCCTTTTTATTGGAGGAAATTATTGAGATGTTCATATCGCCTTGTAATATCCAACTTCTGCTCCGCTTTAGGGTCTCTGGTTTTTTTTGTGCATTGTTTTTTTGTTTTTACTGCACAGTGAAATTCTCCAGCATAACCAGGGTTAAAGTGCATAGTCAGCCATGATACAGCGCCCCTGGAGCAGATAGGGTCGACGCCCCTTGCTCAAGGGCCCAAGAACGGGAATCTGGGGGAGCTGGGACTCAAACTGCTGCCCTTCCAATCAGTAACTCAGTGTTTTAACCCTCTGAGCACCACTGCCCTAAACGCAGTCCGGCTCAGGATGAGCGAGTCTCGGCCTTGGCAGGAGAAGGACTAGACCTCAGATCATCTGTAGGAGGTCTTCAAAGCATCAAGGCTCCATTAGAAATCTTTGGCTCGTCTTCCTGGCGACTTCAGTATGAGGGGTTTTTCATTAAATTAGTCCTGATGATGTCTGGGGTGTGAACATACTTAGCGCTGTAATGGGTTCTGGCGATGTCCACAATAATTGGTCTGTGCAGTCCAACCTGTGTCCACTGGGGCCTGAACCCATCCAAAAAAATTTTAATAATTTCAAATATCTAATACTGATTGGTATCTACTTGCTGATTTGTTGTAGTTTGTTTCCTGCAGCATTAATATACATTACACTACAGCAGGGTTGGATTCTCATATCTGATTGGCCAGATAGTGTGCTTTATATCTTTATAACAGTATGGCTCAAGAGTGATAGATTAATGTTAATTAGTGATGGAACTGATAGTCGATCATGGGTTGGAGTAAACCAGTCGATGATGGATTAATAATCGGTTTATCTGTACCCTATAATGCTTCTAGCGCTTCCTGAAAATTATTTGCACCACCTTTTTCTATTATTAACATCTATAGTATCACATAGTACACTTACCACTTGTGACAGACTTTCCTCCGTTGGTGGTTTACTCGGTGGTCTAATTTTTTTCTAAAACCAAAAAAAGTGAGATTCATCATTTGCCATTTTAAACAATCGTGTTGTGAGCGTGTGCAGTTATCCACATCATATGCATTCATACACTCCTGATTTATGAGCGTTTCCGCTACACAGCAGTTCCCCGGGTGCGTAGATAAAAAATTCATGCAACATGGTGTGTTTTAGGGATTTCTAACTCAGTCATAATCGATCGCTTAAAATGCACAGCAAATCAACAGATCACAGACTATAATGGACGATCGTTTCAATATTTATGCACTCGTTCCATTACAGCATATTTACTGTTTGATAGATGATCCATGGTATCTAAGCTTGAAAAAAACTAATAAAAAAAATGAGCAAATCCTTGATGTAGTTTATTAATCCATCATCGACTGGTTTACTCAAACCCATGATCGACTATTAGCGGTAATTTTGTAATGAGACTTATGTAATGCTTGTGGAAGGAGTCTCCAGTGTCAGTGAGTTGTAAAGGTCACCGTGTTTTGTGAAGTTTATCAGGACAGGACAGTGGCTCTGGAAGGTGCAAGGCTAGAGCTCATTATAACATTTAAGTACAGGTATGTACTGTACACGTACTGTATGTAAGTACTTACTGTGTGTACAGTAAGTGTCTCTATTATCAGTGACCAAAAAGCAAAAGACATTCAATTGAAGATACTCATTACATTCACTGATTAATAGTTTATATATATTTACAGCGCATCTCAAAAAATTAGAATATCATGGAAAAGTTTGTGTCTGATCATAAGTTAAAAAGTCGAAGCAGACGTCTACCAGGAGATTTTCCTGCTTCTGACTGCTGACAAGCTGATGTCCTTTTCCAGCAGGACTTATCACAGTGCCAAAACTACCACTAACTGGTTTGCTGACCGTGATCTTCAACTCTCCTGACCCCTGAACCCCATGAAGAATCTATAGACTATTGTCAAGAAGAAGATGAGAAACACTCGAGCCAACAATACAGAAGAGCTGAAGGCTGTTATTAAAGCAACCTGGGCCCGTATCTTCTCAGAATTCTCTCACAGAGCTCCTATCTTAGCTTTAAAAGTCCTAGCTGGGAGTCCTAGACTAAAAGTGATTTAGGAAATTTACAAAAGGAAAAGTACGAAAACCTTTTCCTAGTGAGGAGGTGTGGTCGACCCCATTGCTAAGGATGACGCAGCAATTCAGGGACTGTGATTGGTTAATAAATCATCTGTAAAGGTCTTAAAATGGGCTGTTTGTGAAAATTGAATATATGATAATAGAATAGACAGTGAAATATATATACAGGCTTCTTTATGCAAAGAATCTGTTATAGGCCAAATATCTTAAAGATAACTAAAACGATGTGTTGAAAATGTGTCGACTTTTGAAGCAACCAATTTCCATACAGTAGTAACTATATTGAGGTTCTTACATTTATTTACCATACAGATTTAATTACTTTTAATACTTTTGGCCAACAATTCAAGAGAGATGGAGGGAAGTAAAACAACAAGAAAACCAAATTCTACAGAAGATCAGTCTTTACTTTTAGCTTTTGTTCAGTGTTTGGCGAATATTTCTTCTTTCCACCATTTTGTCCTCTATTATAGAAACTCTTAAGACTCTTAAAAGTCCTTTTATCTGGGCGATAAGAGTATTAAGAATTTTTTTTGTTGTAAATGCTTTTTGATTGATCTCTGGAAGTATATACATACAGTAGATATTCTCTTTCTCTTTGTAGATCACTCTGGATGCTAAGAAGATCAAGCTCCTCCGTCTGCCCGAAGGAAAAGCGTCTCCCTCAGCCACCAGACAGACTGTGTTCGAGGTGTGCGTCTGTCCCAACGGGAAGCTCTTCTTATCACAAGCAGGAACAGCGTCCACCTGCCAGATCAGCAACAACGTCTGCCTCTAAACACTCTATAAAGTCATACAGTACGCACACATACGCCCACAAAGCTACACACACCTGCATACACCCACACACACACAAACACACACACACACAGGTTGATCATTTTACCCCCAAAAACTGCAGATTTGTTTATATGAAGATCACAACGACGTTCTGTAAAGAGTCGCGTCGCCTCCTTTAGCGCCCAAAACACAAAAAACAAACAAACAGCAGAAAAGCATCACCAACGTGCGCTCTCGCATCGTGCATTCAGTTTTTCATTCTTGAGTAAGTGAATGAAGTGGATTTTTTCATCCAGATATAAAGAAACATACCGTGTTTTTAGTTTTGAGGTCACTTCATGCTTGTTATTTTTTGCTCCTCGTTTTTCTTCAATTGCAATATCGTCCAGTCGAGGAACATCGATTCTGAAACGTGAAACGGGACACTCTGGACCGGTGATGGCGTCCTTCATTCCCACAATCCTTCCCATCCTTTCTTCCCTCCCCGAAAAATAAATAAAGAATTTGAGAATTAACAAAATCAAAAACTGTGCTTGCACCGGGACTGACCTGATGCACGCTCTCTGTTCAAAGAGGAGAACAGTGCCTGTGCCTTAGCTCAATGCACTCGTGGAAAGAAGAAGCACATCTCACTGACCTTTTACTTTAAAAAGAAAAAAACAAATGAAAAAAAAAAACTGGATTTTGGGGTTCATTTCATTTTTTTGTTCCCCTGATTTTTATTTTTCAGTACAAGAAAAAAAAAATAAACTAAAAGAATGCAAAGGATTCAACAGACAATGACGCCAACTACGTCTGATTACTGAGGCTTTACTTCTTTACAAGATTATATTTCTCTAAAAAGAAAAATGCTCATTTTTATTTTATTCTTATTTCTAAATTGCCAGATTTCCCCTTCTGTAAATTCTCCTAATTGGCAAAGTATTAAGAATTTCTTCTTTTTTTTTTTAAATAAATAAATTAATTAACTAATCATTATACATTCAATAGAAAAAATTCGGCCTTTGCATTTATTATTAGATGTGTGTGTGTGTGTGTGTGTGTGTGTGTGTGTGTGTGTGTTGGGGAAATGAAAAGGTTCTACCACTAGGTTTTATGTATTTTATTCTACTCTTGATCTTTTATGATAACACCAATAAACAAACCAGGAAGGTGAACCAAAAACAAAAAGAGAGAGAGGGAGAGAGAGAGAGAGGGAGAGAGGGAGAGAGGGAGAGAGAGAGAGAGAGGGGCCTGAACAACTTTCGGTATCTTACAGTGTGATCTTGCCGGTTGTTGCAGCTCTAATGCATACAATGTGCAGCTTCCTGCTCTAAGGATCCACTAAATTGTTTATCATGCTCATCCGTGTGTCACATGGGCATGTGTGTGTGTGTGTTTGTGTGTGTGTGTGTGTGAGCTCAGATTGGAAGGGGAAATATTAATTGTTTATTTAATTATTTTTATTCTTATATCATTTTGTTGCAATATTTACTTTCAGGCCTTTATTTACTAAGAGCCACAATAAACATATAATATTTATAAACTGCATGTGGAAGATGTGGACTTACGTCATCAAAATAATGCGTAAACGCAGTAGAAACCGACAAAGCCCTGAAGAACTTAATTAGGACAAATTAACGATGGCATTGACCAGTTAACGGTGTAACCGACACCCCTTAGGGACAACAACCACAACACAGACGGGAAAGATGGGATATCGTTCTGACCGAGACGTCACTGCGATGTCATTGTGTTGTTGCTGCGTCTATAAAGTTATTACACCGTTTATGGTGGCATGCAACAGGTTATCAGGGTGTCTGTGTCACGTTCAGAGAATTTATTGTCAATACTGGAACCAATTCATCAAACCATCACTCCTTGAAGAAAAACACTGCGCGTGTTCCGCAGGACACAATGACAACGTAGTAATGACTCTGGTTTTGTCCAACAATCCGGTCTCCTCTGTTAAAAATCAGGAACTGCTTTGTAAATTTGACTTCTAGGTCTAAAGACACATCCATTCTGATCTGCACTGCTAAAGATCTTAACATCTTAAATGAAATATTCTTGAATTTATTCAAACCTAATTATAATTTCCTTAAATATCAAAAAAAAAAAAAAAAACCTTAAAAGAAGGAAAACAACTAATCATTGTCATGGCAACAAATATTGGTGCGTACATCATGATAATAAAATTATAGGGGGTGGATTAGTTTTCTGCGTACATTATTGTAAAGTTCCTCTAAATAAAAACTCTGCTGAAATACAGTTAGCATCTTACATTCAGGAATGATGCTTATATTCGGAGAAATCACTGCTGCGTGCTTGAGTAATAATTACAGAACATTTCAGGTTTTTCTACTAAGGCATAATTTAGATCAACATTCTAATTATTATTATCGTCATTTAGTCAATTGTACAGTTTTGTCCCCAAAAAGCAAGAACAGGCTTCTACAAATTTAAAAACGATTCATACCGCGCACATAATCGCCGTTCCAAAAGTATGAAGAAAGAATCGCTGTACTGTATATTCACTCCACTCGGGATCTCAGTAAATCAGCTTTCCAGGTTAAACGTTTAATACATTATCAAGTGTAGAGACATCCTTTTAGTAAATCAAGGCCTTACTGTTTGGTTTTAATTCTTTATTTCCTTTTTGAAATGATTTATTATAACTAATTTTGAATGCTTGTCGGTAGTGCTGGTCAGGTGGGTTGCAAAGTTTTAATCGAAACCACTCTGCAAGTTTTCATGGTGTAGTTTTTTTTTTTTTTCTTAGTTCTTGTTTAATTTGATCAATTATTAGTTTATATTCAATTATGTTGCAAAAATACTTAATTACAATAATGTTTAATAAAGCACCTGGCTAAAGGGGAAAAAATAACTTACACTTTTCTTTACGATATTGTAATATGATTTGAATTTTAATCCTCTCATCGATACATGTCTAACTTTCTCCAGAATATATAAGACAGGATTGTGTGTAATTTGATGATGATGATTATTTAGAGAATACTATTTTAAAAAGTTTTTTTTTAAATGTAATATTATTTACAAAGCAGGTAAAATAATCTAATTATTTTTTACATTTTAAATTATTTTTCTTTCTCAATATTAATGAATTTATGATTGCTTCATTTTATTTTGATGTTTATTTTGATGACTGCCTTTTTTAATTAACACACCAATTAACAATTGGTAATATTTTTACATCGTTTATTGGCATTTCAGGATCAAAGATTTTGCATTTAGGTGTGTCATAGCAAGTCACACCGAGTTTCCAATTCTGAAAGAGGCAATTTACTCAAAAATTAAAAAATAATAAATGAGTATTATTATTATTATTATTATTATTATTATTTATATAATAATAATAATAATAATAATAATAATAATAATAATAATAACCAACTAAATAAAGATCTACATGCGGAAAGTAATTAAGTCTCATAAAAAAAAAAAGTTACAAAATTATAATCCACATTGTCCAGAGCATAAAGTGATATAAAGTGTTTTGCAGAAGAAAAGCTCGAGTCATGTGTCTTGCGTATTGCTGTGCGGGCTTCGTGGGATTTACAAACATTTAGCCCAAGAAATATCACCAGGTCCATAATGATTCGGCAAAAAGAACTCAGGTCTATAATTGTCCAATCAAAATGCCATAATGTATCATGTGACTTTCTGTAAAAATGTCAACCATGAAGCTTGGACAGCATTGCATGCATGAGAAAAACACACACACACACACAAGTACAGGAAAGCAAAGTCCTTTCTTTAATGCAGCAATAGAAAAATATTAATGCTGGTAATTGTGTTTAAAATTTCCCATCTGATATGAAGAATTACTGATTGATGATGAGTTTGATTTCCTTTTATTTGGGGCATAAATTCTCTGTTTCACGACCTTTCAAACGCACTGCGGCTGAAACTTTAAATGACAATGAGCTCCTGTCCCACATGCACTTTGGTGGATGTGCACGTTTTCTAACCAATCAGAATACAGGAAATGGGACCGGGCCCAGGAGCCAAACCAGAGGAGGGGCCAAAGTGATTTGGCCTCATTCTTTAATTATTTTTCGTTGTTGCCTAGAATAAGGTCATACAGGTGAAAAATATTGATGCACATTTATAGACAAAAAAAAAAGATGTAAGAGATGTTTCTTGCTTTCTCATATTGTGTTTGCATACACACATTTGATACCCATGTAAATGTCCAATATGGGGTAAAAAGTGAATTTTCAGCTCTTTGGAGTCCCAGTGAACATTAACACGCTCCCGGTACAAAAATCAATCCGTAATTATCGTGACCCATGAAAGTTCAGTAGTGTTGTTTTTGAGACTTAAGTACTTCTTGCATTGCAGATCTTCAAAGGAACATAACGCGCCTGGTGTAATTATGATCGTCCGCTCATGTGCTGAGTAAATATAACAGAAATAAAGCCTGGCAGTTATTATTATTATTACGGAGTTATGCACAGCGCCGAAGCCCCGAGCGATCGGCTTCACCCGAGTCGTTTAGGAGGCGAGACGTACAGAAACACAGGACTCTTTAGGGAGCGAAGACAAACAGGAAAACAATTCATTTACTTTTCATTTTCAGGGGTAATGAAAAACGTGGTAATGTGGTGTGTCTAGGGTGTGTGTGAGGTCGTTTGTGTGTTTGTGTTTGATTACTGCATTGCTGCAATAAAAAAAAGAAAGAAAGAAAAAAAAAGGAAAAAAAAAGCAATCCCGCTGCATGAGATAAAATCCAAATCGTAGCAAACTGGAAGCAGGCGGGTCCCATTTTTCAATAATTTTAATCATGTGTGGAAGATTA
This sequence comes from Clarias gariepinus, assembly GCF_024256425.1. NCBI lineage: Eukaryota > Metazoa > Chordata > Actinopteri > Siluriformes > Clariidae > Clarias > Clarias gariepinus. The sequence goes on along the minus strand of NC_071118.1, from coordinate 1,284,882 downwards.
GCTTTTTCTTCTTCTTCTTTCTCTTTTCCTCTTTGCTAACACGGTTGCTTATGTTGTTAATGAGAAGTCGTTTGATAAGCAGGACTTTAATTTTCCTTCATTATTTTTTTAATTAAGACAAAGTAACTGATTGAGGAGAAAGATTCGGAGTGGTCATGAATGCATTTAGCATGATTAAGTTCTTTCATTACTTATTCATTGTGTTTTTCTTTTTCTTTACTTACAGTTTTTAGCATCTGAAGAAGTTCCCTCCTTAAAAATGTCTTTTTTTTTATCACGTGGTTATTCAACACAGACATAATTTAATATTAGTGTTATAATAAATTTATTTTTCACACGTGTTACAAGTTAAATTCTGGAGTTTGTTACTTGGTCGGATCCGCTGATGTTCATAATGTCCCCTCTGAAACATATATTAAACTGGTTTGGCCCATTTTTTGTGAAAACTGAAATCTCATCTTGAATTGTTGATTGATTTATTTGATTTATTTCCCCCACATTGTTGATTTGGTTTTATTTTAATGTTAACACAAAAAAAAAAGAAAAGAAACAAAGGATCCTGGCACATTCTATGCAAAATGTAGAGAGCATTTATTAATGTGAAGAATTCTGTCCGCTGTCTGTACGAAATTTATTATACTTTGTGTACAGTTTGTATTTATGAACCGAGTTGCAATCGAAACTGTATCAATAAACCTATTTCAACAAAAAGTGAAGTGAAAATGAAGGAAAAGGTACACGACAGAGGGTCAGGGTTAGTGAAAATGAAGCACTTCATAAAACATTTGAATATAAGAAATATAACGGGACCTCGGCATCTGACTTCTGGCCTTAAGAACTGAAATTTTGCAAGAAATTTGCCAAGTGATGTTTGATGTCTATTTATTTCATATTTTAATTTATTTACATGACTTTTTTTTTATGTTCTGATGATGCGTTTATATGTAAAATATGATTATGGTGTTAATTTGGTACTGTAATTGGTAATATTGGTAATATTTTTGGGTGGGTGGAACGGATTATCTGCATTTGCATTATTTCCTATGGGACAAGGCGTTTCACAATACGATATATGAACACGCCTTAGGAATGGAATAAATTTGTATACAGAGGCGCCGCTCTAAGGGTGAAATCTGAAAATAACAAATTACAAAACCAAAGCATGTAGCCTCGTTGAATGAAGAACTACACCCTTTATTGGGCGGGTTTTAGTTTGACCCACGCTCATACGTTACATCACTATGGTTTTACATGCTCGACTAAAGGCTCTGTGGTTAGCAATTGTGTCACTTTTTGTTTTTGACATTGTTGTGAGTGACATGGACAACTTATAGAAAGTGCAGGCCTGAAACTTCAGCCTTGTTTTTGTTCAACATTCACAGACCCCACAGAAAGGGAGAGAAACATGACAAGATTGTCAGACTACTGTCAGACGACGCACAGGGCGACTGATCCATTTATTGTCACATCTTTCTTATTTTTCCGCACCTTCAGATTTAGATCTACAGTCAGAACACATGAAAAAAAACACAACAAAAGTAGCATGGTAAAGTAAAGACATTTAGAGCTTTAGGACACTGGTGCACGTGGACAGGAGGACACAAGTGCAGGTAAAACAAAGTATTTATTGAAATACGAAAAATCTAATATGGATAATTCAAATGCAAGGACACATCACAAGCTACGGTGAAAAGATTAGACGAGAGCAAGCGAACACGTGGTCAAGAGGTCAAAGCAAAGTTCATACACATGGAATCCAAAGAGTAAAAAAAAACACTTACAACAAAAATCAAAGGCTTGGTACAGTATGGTCTAGTAGAGAACTCACGAGAGCGTATACTTCGTGAAGACTCATAGTTCCTGAGCGTCCTTGATACTTCTATGGGAGATTGGAGACAGGTGTGTCATGTTATTAGAATTTAGGTAACTTTGAAAGAGCATGCTGGGAAGGACAGTTCGTTTTGTGCCTTACCGGAGAAAAGGGGTTAAAAACTCAATAACTGAACAACTTAGGCTGCTTTCACACTGGGCACGATTGATGCTAGGGGTAGGTGTAGCTCAGTGGTTAAGGCATTGGACTACGGTTCGAAAGATCCCAGGTTCAAACCCCACAACCACCAAGTTGCCGCTGTTGGGTCCTTGAGCAAGACCCTTAACCCTCAACTGCTCAGATGTGTAATGAGATTTAAAAAATGTAAGTCGCTCTGGATAAGAGCTTCTGCCAAATGCCTAAATGTAAATGATTTGTACCCTGCCCGGAAACAATTGCTCCTCCTACCCACTGATTCACTAGTAAATATTATTATTATTCTTTTGTAATCCAGTACAACTGTGTATTTTGACTCTCCGATACAGCAGGTGGCACCTAGTTGTTTTGCATCACAACTGTTTATAAATTTAAAGAGAAGAAGCGAACAAGGAATTCAATCTTTGTGCTATGCCTAATATTATTTACATTTTGAAAAAAAGCACCTAGACGTCTCCAGTTAGATGTTTTTTGGCCAACTGTAAAACGACCAGCAGAACTGGAACTCAATAGAAAGACAGATGCTTTATTGAACCAGAAAGAAATTCCAGTAGTTGCAAAGTTGGTAGAAGTGAAACTTTAATTGCCGCTTGGAATGCCATCTGCTGCTCTTCAAAGTGGTGTAATGGATGGGTTTGAACTACTGGAGTGAACTTAATTCTTAGTGGCACTACTGTATATGGAGATATATTTTGGCCCATTCCTGAGTTTTTTATTTTTGCATGCGTACAAATTATATTTTCACACACACAAACAAATTGGTATTTTTTTTCACTTACTCAAACTCTCATGCACATTGTGATAACCAGGGTTGTAGAGCTTCAGTGTGCTGTCCAATCAGATATAAAAAAAGAGGCCAAATAACATCTAGTAGAACTCATACTGTGGCCTATTATATATGCACAGACATTCCATCCAAATAATAATAATAATAATAATAATAATAATAATAATTCACTATGTTTCAAAAGCAGAAGGTCAGTGTCTTATTTCCTTAAACAACAGTGAATGGAAAAAATTGCTATATATTAGTTTTGTTATTAAAAAAGATGTTTAAAAGTATACCCTTCATGGACATATAGCACTTAAAACAATAACAATAACAATGTTGTATAAAATAATAACGAATAATATTTTTTAAATATTTTATTTAAACATTGCTTTAATTTCGGATGGGTGGACAGAAGTTCCTTGCTTTTAGTATTCTTCAAGTTTTAGTATTACTGTAAATCATTATCTCTATATTTATTATTTAGCTATGATTCGTGACCAAAACCTTGCATCAAAATCAGTGTAAGTTTTATGATGGGTCCAACAAAAGAGAATCGATCAGATAAAGTGTTTACATTGATAATATTTAGTAACTGAATAAAATTTGATAATTCGTCCATCAGTTAAATATTTACTGTGTAAGCGTTTGATCTGATCGTTTATCTCTTGCTGAAATAAATATATGCTCTCTATGAGTGTTTGCCCCATGTCGGGGCACCATTAGGTGAGTTTTTAGTAAATGGTTTCTAATCAGACATCTCTCGCGGTTCACAGCGGCTGTGGATCACGGTTCAGGGTCGGCTTTGGGCTACAACACCTTGAGACAACATCTAATTTACCCTAAGCACAGACTCCTGTGTACAGTGTCAGCGGTGGCTGGTGTTAGTCTGAGTACATCAGTGAAACAGCTGGGACCCAAGCTGGGATCCGGCCCAATCTGGACGAATTTTCAGTTTAAAAATTTTGAAATTCTATTCAGTTACAAATACTACTTCTGTTGTATTTTCAGCAGATAAATGCTGCCCACAGCGAGCAGAACCACTATGCACAAGTTACAGTATATTCTGATTAAATGCCATAAACATGTAAACGCACATCTCATCAGACCAAAATGAGCTTAAAAGAAATGAATCAAAGATTAAAGATTAACGATGGTTCAGTGTCGATAATTTAACGTTGCTGCAACATTATTACAATAAAAATATTCTGCTGGGTTTACGTATTATACAGCTCTAAAAAAATGAAAAGAGAAAACTTTTGTTGTCAATGTTTGCTTTTTCGCAAAAAGAGTGGTATAAAGTTACCCAACAGCAATGTGAAAAACTGGTGGAGAAACAAAAGATATGAAAGCTGTAACTTCACATCAGGGTTATTATTCCACCAAATACTGTTCCCTTTCAAAAGCTACACCCGATGCTGCGTGAAAACGCTCTGGGAATGCTCTCCACGTGACCGGTTGTTGAAGCATGTGTGTCAAACACCCCAAAGATTTTGGCATATATAACCTCGGTCAGGTGACATCATTTGATTAGGTGCACCTCGAGGTTATAAATAGGCATGAACCAGAAACATCCTCAGCTCTTTTTGTCTTCAGGACTGCATTGTTGTATGTGTGTGTGTGCAAGCACTTTTTCAAAAGAAAGCGAAAATAGGAAGTGTTTTCTTACTCACCAGAAAGATGGCAGAGTTAGACACGAGTCCGTTTATCCGTGTAAAAGAATATCTCGCTGAGGGCGATCTCCACGCTTTCTGTTTTCAGTGTTTGGGGGAAGAGCACGCTATCCTCTGGCTTTATGGAGCAGGTAAGGCTCGGCTCACCGTCGTTTACAACACGCATGCAAATCTGGCGGAAGCGCACGAGACGGAATCGTCCCTTTCTCTCGCCGGATCGTGAGCCTTTTACCGTCCACTTTTCAAGGGAAGTCTCCTTCTTGTGAAGGGGGGAAACACTTTCTCTCTCGCTTCCAAAAGCAACGTACTAGTTGTTGTTATGGGTGGTAACACGCGCGGCCTAACACGTACTCCTCAAATCGCCGTAAATAAATCAATAAATAATAAGATACCCCAAATGCTCAAAGTTAGAAGACAGGTTTTTCGGCCGAAGGGGCCTCAACGATGGTCCATTCCCTTCTTGGCAACTTTCATGATGAGTTAACTCTTTCATAAAATAAGCCGTATTCATCCCATTTTTTGTGCTATCGACATTGATTTGCTCAAATATCGTTGATGCGAAAAGTGCGTTTTTTTTTATTATGATGCACCAAATTAAAGAGACGCTTGCGGGCTTTCTCTCTTCCCTGAAAAAATCCACACTCCCTACCAAGCCATGTAGACTAACATCTTTGTTGGTGGGAAAGGTTTTTTCCGGCAGCGGGTCAGGTTGGTGCTGCCCTGCACACAATGGCTTTGCAGGCATACCAGGCTGACCTACTCAGAAATCTGAGCACTGGTGGGTCTGTCGATGCCGCTGTGAGTTTGCGTAACTACGCCGAACCACAGATAATTTCTCCGTGCTACCAAGCAGACGACCTCTGCTATCGGCCGTTCTATGGCTGCCATGGTCGCCACAGAGAGACAGCTGTCGCCTAACCACACGGACATCAAGAACGAGGATCGCGTCTTCCTCCTTGATGCCCCCATCACACCTTCCCGCCTTTTTGGGAAAACCGTGAACACCGCCACCGCTAGGTTTCGGGAAGGCAAAGCTCTATGAGCAGGCCTTTGCGAGGTTTCTCCCCGCTGTGCTCAGGAGTTGGGACTGTCGGCCACCCAGTCTTGACCAGGTCCGGTTCCCGCCAGGCCTAAAGCACTTACAAGCAGCATTTGCAGTAAGCCACCCATTCTTTTTTTTTCCATTTTTACGAGCATTGTAGGATCTTTGAACATTTCCATGCACATTCACGCACTACAGAGAAATTTGGGAACGCCAATTAGCCTAATCTGCATGTCTTTGGACTGTGGGAGGAAACCGGAGAAAACACACCAAGCACACCATGCACACACAGACCGCAATGCGGGAATCAAACCGGAACAACAGAGGTGCAAGGCGACCGTGCTAACCACTACACGACTGTAATATGTGTGCACTTATGCCCTCAAAAAATAGGATTTGTTTTCGTTTTCTTTTATACAGTTTCAGTTCCTGCCTGCAATCATTCCATTTCCTACTTGACTTTAAATTAAAAAAAGAATTAAAGCAATTAATGTCAAAAAGAAAATGAAAATCATTGTACATTTTTATACATGACTACACAATACGTAGCATGCCATCCTCACCTTGTCAGTGTTGTCATGGCTTTGCAGTTAGCTTAACCTCACAAAAAAAGAATTGAATAAATGCACATTACTCATGCATGACAGGACGGCATAATCACGGTCAGCGCTCTACACGCTTCATTAAGATCCAGCGCAAAGCAGCTCGCATCCTTGAAGGAAATGATAACATTAATTATTCGCATGACTACGAGTCCTGTCATAACTCTTTCAAATTCACTCATCCAGTGCACCTGAAAGAGCAACGACTAACTCCAGAGTTGTTTTAACTCGCAGAAACGTAATCGAGCATGCTTCCACTAATAAAGACTACGGTGTAAATCGCATCGAACTTCAATATGCGCCCAGACCCGCGGATTCCAAAGGAGCCTTTGGGGTTTTGCGTTTTATATAGCGGACAGAGCGCTGCATCATGACATCGATTAGCATCTTAGCGATTAGCATCACCCTTCTTTGCTAACTGAGATGACATTTACGTGAATTTCTATTATTATAGTTTTTAAAGGGGACGTAGGGGTTGTTAGTTAGCTGGTACCAAAAAAAAAAAAAAATTACTGTAAATATTCCAGAACAGTAGTTTATAGCTATACAGTAAATTTAAAATTATGCGTTGTTGTAAGATTCCAAACAAACAAAAATCGGTGAGACATAAATTGTTGGCTACATGTGTATGCCATCTCCATGTTCTAGATGTTTTCATTATCTGTTCATTATTATTATTATTATTATTTTTATTATTATTATTATTATTATTATTAGCACTATAAGCATCATAATTCTTTTATCCATGCTGTGTTCTGTTGCTCTGTTTCTTTAAATCATACCACCCCCTGGGAAGGTCTTCATGAGAGACAGTTTCATCATGGAGCTTGATAGGTTTTGCAAATACTGTTCTTTTTTCAAGAACTGTTCCAGACCTTCATGTTTTAAAATGACAACTGTTGCTGTTGTTGTTACTTAATTATAATGCTGTATGTCTTATGTCATAGTTCTAATAAGAAATCCAGTTTTGTTATAGAATGTAGAAAATAAGTCACTAAAAAACAACATTGCATTAGAAGGTGTGTCCAAACTTTTGACTGGTACTAAACATACTGGAGACGAATAAAAACATGGGTTTTTTATATATATTTTTTCCAACTCAATATCTGTACAGGAATAAAAACTCTGGAAATAAACTGTATATGATGTGCAAGAATAATACTATAACTCACACTTAACCTTGCTAAAATATTAATTTGAACTCAAACCATTATGAATACACTTCTATTGCACTTTCATTCTACTATACTGTAAATGCACTAAAAGTTTTGAAGTTGTATGAGCTCTGATTTCTGTAACCTAAGCTAATTAAGTAAAGGTCATAAATGACATATAAATATATTAAATAAAATCTGATTTGTCGATTTCTACTAGGATCCTAAAGCTGCTTGTCCTCTGGTGTTCAATAACCCTGTCCCTAAGCCGAGCCTATTAAAATAAATAAAAAATAAATTAATTTAAAAAAGGAAGCCAAAGGTAATGATGGTGAAGGGAAAAACTTTGAGTTGATGAGGAAGAAACCTTAAGAGGAAGCATTACAGCATTACATACCTTACAGCAGAGTGAAATGATTTTTTCAAACACAGTATGCCAGTTAGGAAGTTCTGGTCAAAGCACAGGATACCTCAGGATAAAGCGCCCCCTGGAGCTGACAGGGTTAAGGGTTTTGATCAAGAGCTCACCTGTGGCAACTTGGCAGTACTGAGACTCGAACCCCCGGCATTCCGATAAGTATTTTTTTTTCTTGTGGATTAATAAAGACCTTTCTTATCTTATCTTATCTTATCTTATCTTATCTTATCTTAACTGCAACTCAAATGTCAAATGTAAAGTCAAATGTGCAATTGTATAACGGTGTTGTAGTGAACATGAAGTCCACTTGTTGTGCATGAGTCCAGACTTGGATACAAGACGTTCAATGGCAGTTACATGGCAGTTTCTAAGTTGGAACCAGCCACGGTAGTAAGAATCTGTAAGCAGACCACACGCATCCATCCTCAGCAGTAAGTGGTGTCCATGTGCTGCGAACTCAAACAGGACATTAATAGGGCTTTTATAACTATCTCTGTGTGAATTTATTAGGACCATATTAATGTTTAGAGGTGTCTTAAGGTTCTAGTTTGGCTCCAGTATAATCAGATTTAAACAAAAAACTATAATCAGTAAAATCAACTTTATAACATAACATTAAATCTGTCATAGTATATGTTTTGACAAGATTTTATTTTATCTGAAGCTCCCCTGTTACTGCTGATGTGCATTATAGTAGATTTATTGTCTGTATCAATGCATTCAAGTAGTATGCTCTGGTCCCATCCCAATGCGACGTGGCGACATAGCTTACTGCAGGTTATGGTCGCTGAACCGCTGGATGTCCAGGTGGTGCTCTGAAAATAATGTGGGGTTCATAGACAATTGGAAGACGTTTGAGGGCAAAGCTGGCCTGTTAAGGCGGGACGGTGTCCATCCCACTCGGGAAGGTGCTGCTCTCATTTCCTGTAGTATGGCTCATAGTCTTAGAAAAGGCCTAGTTAATCGGTGACAATCCAGAGCCCAGGCCAGGGAGCAGACAGACAGGCTAAACCAACCGTCTGCTAGAGGCATAGAGTCGTCACTAAGGGTTCACTATATTGAGACTGTGTCTGTTCCCCGAACAAAAATGTAGAAAGACCCAGAAAGTCTGTTTTAGTAATGTAATTAATATACTGTAGAGAAAAAAAAAATCAAAACACACTGTAAAGACAGCCAGCACCTCTGATCTGAAGCTAGGACTGTTAAATATTAGATCTCTCGCATCTAAAGCAGTTATTGTTAATGAAATTATCACAGACCAGGAGTTTGATACAGAATATTATGTTTAACAGAAACCTGGATTAAAGAGAATGAGACAAAAACACAGGCTCAAATTTAATGAATTTGAAGCTCCGTTTAGTAACAGAACAAATGTAGCTACAAATATGAGGCTTAGTCGATCCCACTAATCATCATTTGAAGACCTCCAGGCCGTACACTGAATTACTTTGTGAATTTGCAGATTTCCTCTAAAACCTTGTCATCTCCGTAGACAAAGCATTAATCGCTGAAAACTTCAATATTCATTTTGAGAATGCAGAAGACCCTCTGAGAACAGCATATGTCCATACTGGATTCAGTAGGAGTAAATCAGTGTGTAGTAGGACCCACTCATAAAGCAGGTCACACTTTCGATTTAATATTATCCTTCGAATTAAGTATAAGAAATATAACCACAATTCCACAGTCTGAAGTTATCTCAGATCACTGTTTGATCAATTGAAGTGTGTTATAGTAATAATGTACGCACAGCGTCGCGCTACCACATTAAACATACATGCACATCAACTACCACACAGAGCTTTACCAGTAATCTCCCAGAGTTGCCAACTTTGATTGGATCGCCATCTGACTCCAAAGAACTGAATCCGGCGACTGAATATTTAGTGGCAACATTTTGTTATAACATAACTCCAGTTAAAAGGAAAATGATTAGAGATAAGAAACTCGCTCCCTGGTATAACGACCACACACGCACTTTAAAACAGACAGCTCGGAAATTAGAACACAAATGGCGTCAAATTAAATTGCTAGTATCCCAAATAGCATGGAAGGAGAGCATCCTGAACTATAAAAAAAGCTCTCAGTGATGCTAGATCATTTTATCTCTCCACTTTGATTGAAAATAACAAAAATAATCCTGGATTTTTATGTAATATTCAATTCAATTCAATTTTATTTATAAAGCGCTTTTAACAATGGTCATTGTCTCAAAGCAGCTTCACAAAAATAAAATAAATAAAAGAAACCTTGAGAGGAACCAGAATCAATCAGGGAACCCATCCTCATTTGTGTGATGTGGATAGAAATTATATAACATCATGTGTGTTATGCAGGTGATAGTTCAATATAACAGAAGTTATTTAAATTAGTAGGTGCAGAGGGCAGATGGGATCTGGATCACTGGGAGCACAGGAGCAGGATTTGTAGCTCCAACCATCATAAGGCAGAATCCAGCTGGAGCTGGTCCTTCTCTGGATGCCTCAGGCACCTCAGGGTTGGCCTTTGTCCATTTTACCATGGTGTGAATAGGAAAAGAAATGGAGTAGGAGTTATTCTACAAAAGGAGTTTCAATCTCCTCTGCTTCACCGAGACATGGCTAAACCCTGCAGTGCTGGACCACGCCATCCAGCCAGCCAAGTTCTTCTCGGTTCGATGCATGGACAGGACACAGGACTCGGGAAGTCAAGGGTAGGCGACGTGTGTTTAATGGTAAACAACGGCTGGTGCAACAGCGCGAGCGTTGTTCCTCTTACATGCTCCTGCACTCCCAACCTGGAACTACTGTCCATCAAATGTCATCCTTTTTACCTTCCTCGGAAGTTTACATCGGTCATAATTAGCGCCGTTTACATTCCACCCCAAGCGGACACAGACACTGCCTTGTGCGAGCTGCATGAGGCACTCACACAGCACCAGACACAACACTGGGACTTTAACAAAGCCAACCTCAAACATGCATCGCCAAACTTCTATCAACACATCATCTGCCCCACCAGGGGCGAAAGGACACTGGATAAAGGACACCTCACTTCTACTATACTAATATTTATGTAGTATAGTATATTATAGTATTAGTATATTTATAGTATAATATACTAATAACTGATTGCTAATCTCGTCCCCCGTTTGGGAAATCTGACCATGCCGCAATCTTTCTCATGCCAAAATACAAACAAAGGCTCAAACATGAAGTTACGGTTCAGAGGGAGGTCTGCCTTATACAAATAAAATTTAATTAAATTGAATTCAGTCAACCTTCTAGAAACCTTCAACCCCCCCAAAAAAGAGGAAACAGACAAAAATTATTACAATAATAATAATAATAATAACACAGGACGATCTTTTACTATATAGGTTTTTGGTTCTAATAAAAAAGACAGAAAATTTTCCAAACGTTCTCATTCAGTCCTCCAAAGATTTTATGAATGTTCGAGTAAAATCTCCCAAAAAGGCCTGGGTGATGTAAAGCAAGCCCTCCGCTATGACCTTTAAGGGACATTTTTTGGGGAGCTTTAGGGAATATTATGGGAATTTTTGTTTGTTTGGCATCACGATGGAATTAGGCAGGTCAGAAGGGCAGAAAGGGTCAGCGTCACTGGTATCTCAGGAGCACCATGTGCAAAAAAAAAAAAAAAGTACTATACATGCATATTTCATACTCTCTATTAACTTTATCTTTTAACACTAAACTACCTATTTACATCTATTAATTTTTGGTCTGAATATCTAAATGGACATTTTAAACGTATTTAAGATGATGTGTACAGTTATATACTGTGTAATAGATATCATGCTATTGAGGTATACCAAATACAAAATTTTCAATTTAAGCGTTACCTGATTTAAAAGATAAGATCAGATCTTTTAGCTGCATACACCAGTACATTTATTTTATAAACACTTTTTATACAGAGTTTCAGAATAAACAAAAAAGTTTTTCCCTAAATAATTTTGAGCTTTCTCTTTATGACTATAGCAATTATAGCTTCTGTCACAAACATCTCCTGCTAATCTATCTAGTATGAAGTTTGTTATTTTATGATACATTAACTTGACTGATTGTGTACTCTTGCCTTTTTAAATGTTAATATACATTTTCTTTTTTATTTGTATATAAACGCGAGATGCAAAAATTTTATCTTTAGAATATCCGCTCATCTAAAATGAAAGATAAGAAGCACAAGGCATTTGAAAAGGTGTCAGAGGGTATGATAAAAGAGAAGGGGCTTTCACCAGACCTTAGACTAGACCTGTAGGTATTATCATAATGATTTAATCCCTTTTTCATTTCATTCATCTTCAGTAAATTTCTAACAGCACTTTGAGTGTCGTTTTTTTTTCCTTTCTGATACTAAGCAGATCATTAAATCTGCAAAAATGACCAGGTAGACAGGGGGGTTATGCTGTGCCAAAAAAATTAATACAGATAATGTTGGCTAAAGAAGTTTATTAGTGTTGAGGTGATAAATGAGGAAATAAAAAAGTGGAAGAGCAGATCAGACAGTCCTGATGAAAACACAAGTGGGGAAAAATGTCAGTGTCCGACTCTGAAACTGTCATTATCAAGCAGAAAGGGGTAAAAACGGATGAAGAACGTTCCTGAAAAGCCTCTCTTTGCGTATGCTACACAGATGATGCATGTAGGTCAAGCTGTGCAGCCACAGGACTGATTCACATCCCTGACCCGGTGTCATGCCCTGGAACACGGATGCTGCTTACGGTTCGTCTTGCTGGGACAACTATTTTAATTAAAAGTCCTTTCAGGCTCACAGAAAGGCTGCGGGTGTTTGCAGGTCTCCTGTCCCTGGTCATCACAAACACATCCACCCTGCTTACCCAGGTTAAACCACTTGTACTCACTAGGTGCGTTTACTGTATGCCGACCCTAATAACAGAAAATTGCCCAGTACTGTAAGTATAAAACTTCATCATGTGACTGCATCAAAAGAAACTGAAGAAGAATCTGGTGTAATGAGAATTTATTTTATACTGTACAGTAATTCCCAAACATAAGAACGAGATCCGTTCCGAGAACCGCTGCTTTTACGCTTGATTTCAGACATCCTGCGATGCACGCTGCACATATGTGACAATGCACGCGGAACATGTGATCTAACTTCTGAGATTGAACGTTTGTTTCTTCGAAAGTTCGTAACTCGAATTTTTTGATGTACTGTAGGAGACATACTTTAATAAGAGGGAGAGGATTTGTGTAAACCTTTGATAATCTGTTCATCAGGCAAATATTAGCCGTGTAAATATTTGATCTGACCTTCAAGTCAAAACCTTTCTGTCTTTTTTAAATAAATATATTCTTCCCGTACATTTGCTCCATGGGGAGGTAACATTAGCTTATGTGACAAGGTTTCATTCCTGATGGGAAAAATCTTTGAGAACAAACGACTCTTTCCCACCTGTCCTTCTCCTTTTGCCCACCGGATCTCTGGCTGAGGACGGAGCTTAGATTGTGTCGCATTTCATCCAAGGTAAAACATCTAACCAATCAGAGATGAGACTGAATAATGCATAAGGTGGGATTTATTGGAAAAAAATGGAAGCCTGGGCCTCCAAGTGGCGCTGTGGTAAAGTGCTCGCCCTATCATCTGGAGATCGTGGGTTTGATTTCTGGGTGATGCTGTTACCTCTCGCTGGACTGGGTGTAATGCTCTAAGGTACATATGAGGTCCCCAAAACCTACACAAGAATATATTTTTTAGGTTTAAATTTAAACATCAATTATGCACGTATAAATGTTGGCCCGAGGTCCTACTACTGTCATATAATGGGAATAAATACAGTGGACACTATTGGCCATTGTAGTCCATCTAGTCCCTAGTTGAACTACAGAGGTTCCTAGACAATTGCACTAAAATATAACAATATATACAATGGAATATGGAATGTGCAGTGGGACTTGGGCGGACTTAGTGGTTCTGTCATGACCGGGGAGACTTCATTATATAGATATTTCTAGCATTGTTACAAGGATATTTAATCTGAGAAAAGCTTTTTTAAACTGATACTTGCTGATACTCTTTTATCGCACAACACACCTGACACTTTTCTCCACCCATTCCAACCTGCCTGTACCCGCCTCTTCACCTCCTTTGAACACTCTCCGTTGCTCTGGACCGTTGACCCTAAGTACTTAAAATCCTGCACCTTCTTTACCTCTGCTTCTTGTAGCCTCACCTATCCTCCTGGGTATACACATGTATTCTGTCTTGCTGCGGCTAACCTTCATTCCTCTGCTTTTCAGAGCATACCTCCACCTCTCGAAATTTTCCTCCACCTGTTCCCTGCTCTCGCTACAAAGCACAATGTCATCTGCAAACATCATAGTCCATGGGGACTCCTGTCTTACCTCATCTGTCATCCTGTCCATCACCAGAGCAAACAAAAAGGGGCTTAGAGCCGATCCTTGATGCAGACCCACCTCCACCTTGAACTCTTCTGTCACACCTACAGCACATCTTACCACTGTCCTACAGCTCTCATACATGTCCTGCACTACTCTAACATACTTCTCTGCCACTCCAGACCTTCTCATACAATACCACAGCTCCTCTCTTGGCACCCTGTCATACGCTTTCTCTAAATCTAAAAAGACACAATGCAACTTCCTGTTACCTTCTCTGTACTTCTCCGCCAGCATCCTCAAAGCAAATACTGCATCTGATGTACTCTTTCCAGGCATGATTGCCATATTGCTGCTCACAAATGCTCACCTCTGCCCTTAACCTAGCTTCCACTACTCTTTCCCACAGCTTAATTGTCTGGCTCATTAGCTTTATACCTCTATAATTCCCACAACTTTGCACATCTCCCTTGTTCTTAAAAATTGGCACCAATACACTTCTCCTCCATTCCTCTGGAATCCTCTCACTCTCCAAGATCTTGTTAAACAAACTTGTCAAAAACTCTACTGCCACCTCTCCTAAGCACTTCCATACCTCCACAGGTATGTCATCAGGACCAACAGCCTTTCCACTCTTCATCCTCTTCAACGCCCTTCTCACCTCACTTCTACTAATATTTGCTACTTCCTGTTCCACAACAGTCACCTCTTCTACTCTTTGTTCTCTTTTGTTTTCCTCATTCATCAACTCCTTAAAGTACTCCTTCCATCTTCCCATCACCCTCCTGGCATCTGTCAGTACATTTCCATCTCTATCTTTAATCACTCTGACCTGCTGCACATCCTTCCCATCTCTATCTCTCTGCCTTGCCAACCTGTACAGATCCCCCTCTCCCTCCTTACTGTCTAACCTAGCATACAAGTCCTCATATGCTCTTTGTTTGGCCTTTGCCACCTCTACCTTCACCTTACTCTGCATCTCCCTGTACTCCTGTCTACTCTCTTCAGTCCTCTCAGTTTCCCACTTCTTTTTAGCTAGCCTCTGTCCCTGTATACACTCCTGGACTTCCTCATTCCACCACCAAGTCTCCACATAATGGCGTTGATTTCAGTATTTGCATAAACGTTATGCACTGCTGTGTATACTTGCATCCTTATGGTTGGATATTCAAGTGAAGTTTATACTCTGCTGCCTGACCGGGTGCAAAGTGTTTTTACATTTATTAACAAACTCAAACTCTTTATATCTTCAAAAGAGACGCTCACACGTTCCTCCTCCTAGTTCAAGGCAATTCGAGAGTCACAGAAGGGGAGAACCGAATGTTATGGAGCGCTGATTAAATATCTGCAGCAAAGTTTTGAGGACAGACTCAGAACTTTAAAGCAAAACTGGCTTCAGATCACATTCCTCATCAACCCATTCACTGCTGAATCGAACTGTTTAAAAACCCCTTTAGTGACAGATGATGCAGCGTCCCAGCTGGAGGTGATTGAACTATCTGAGGATGACAGATTTAACCTGTAAGAGTCCAGACCAGTTTTTCTTTAAGAGACATTATGGGGGCATAACACAGACCAAACAGAACACATTTAAAAAAATGTCACATGGTTGTTTTAGGGTTAAAAGCCCTGCATGACACACGTCACAACGATTTTCAATTTATATGATAAATGCAGTCAGAACAGGTAAATATAAAATGAGAGGTTAGTAAAATAATGCAATTTTTAAATAGTAACAAAAGAAAAGAAGCTATTTATAATCATAGAGTTATGTCACATGTGCTACCCAGACACACCATTTTAGACAAATTACATCACGAGCACACTAATACAGTAAGTTCCCTACTTGTAAGTCCCCAGTAAGTCCCCTAAACTAGGTCTTGTTCAACATACATTGTCTAGGTAATAGGATACTAGGACAAGTGATCTAACTTCTGAGCGCATCTTTGAAAGTTTGTAACTTGAATGTTCGTATGTAGGGGACTTAATGTACACAGATTGTCACATGACTGCACCTGGATGTTCATTTAATGTCACTTATGGACTTTTTGAGCTAAATTCAAGGATAAAGCTGAATAAAGAACTTAGCAGAACATTTAACCAGTCACGTAGTTCTTCAAAACGTCGTCCTCTTCTATGAAAGAGATGCTTTGAGTGGTCACAACTGAGTATGAGCCAGACTTAAAAAGGACTGCCGGCCCGTAAACGGCACAGTTTCTCTCCCTATCATCCAAAGTTCCCAAGTTTGAATCCCAGGTGATGCTGTAGCCTCTCGCAGACGGGGGTCTGGAAAAAGCTGATAGGC
Organism: Clarias gariepinus; assembly: GCF_024256425.1. NCBI lineage: Eukaryota > Metazoa > Chordata > Actinopteri > Siluriformes > Clariidae > Clarias > Clarias gariepinus. Next base: position 1,268,531 of record NC_071118.1, on the reverse strand, counting down.
CGAGCACTGCAGTTGATAGTTTGTGGTCTTAATGTGGGAGTGCCCTAATGATGGGTGGGAATTGAATAAAATGCCCCCACCCCCAAAAAAGCATTGTGGGAAAACAAAGACTACTCACAAAAAAAATTTAAAGACCTAAAAAAAACTATTAGTGCTACAGTATGTGTAAAGTAGACTTTGGCTCTTTGCAATGGTGTGTGTATTAAGGTTTTTTTTTTTTTTTTTGGGTCTGTGTGCTGAACTGGTTGGGCAAACCTGTTCTAGATAATAATTAGTCCTTGCTACATTTCCAGGAAAACATCAAATAGACATATTAATTACCTCCCACTTCAATTAAATTCACCCTGCTTGTTATCTCGCACCATATTTTACTTTTTTTATATCATGCTATTAACGCGTACTAAACCAATTCGTTTTCCTTTTCAACCTTTTCATTTAATATTCTTGGTAATTACTAGGAACTGCTTTTCCTTGATAGAACTTCATTGGCATGTAAAGATGTTCACAATAAAGATCAGCTCTGACCCGCTGACCCCGCTCAATTAGCATTACAGAAAGATCATAAATTATGCAATCGCTTTAACAGGTGGCTCTTTTTAATGCAAATGACAGATATGAATTCTCATTTATCGACAATGTACTTATTATCCATGACCGTGACACATACGGAGTATCTAAATCGAAATGAATTATGTAACCTTGCACAAATCGTAAATAAATATATAGTTATTACAGTGTGTTTAAAAACTAATAGCGTGTTAGATCTTACAGTTAATGATCTTACTGAGTCTCAGAGGACCAGTACAGGGGGTCATGATATTTAAGTAAAAACTGGCATAAATAATATAGTGCATCTATACACTAATTGCACTGATTTATAAACTAATTGCACCATAACGAAATATTGTAAACTGGCTGCATAGTTTTATATATATATATAGACAAGATATTAAACAGGTTGTGATGAGTCCAAACGAGATATTAAATAATAATTTAAAATATTAAAACACCTCCTCATGAAAATTCCAGCCACTGCATTTAACACAGAGAACAGAAAGGACTTGCTGGCACGCCACATGTTCCAGATGTCCGCCACTGGAGTTATAAAACGTTTGTGTGGGTGGTGGAAAAATTAAAGCTAATTAATGCATTGCAAACCTCGTCATCACAGCAGTCGATTCTCAAGTGTGTATTACTTCCACAAATAACTGAATAAATGTGTTTATGTTCTGATTTTTTTCTTATTCATATGCAACATTTATCTGTCCAGCTCCTCCTGATGTGCTTTTGTGGCTTTTTTCCTTTGGAGTGCTGATATTTTTCTAAAAAGCGGTTATTTACATTCTAACCAGTTTGAATGTTTTTCTCTGACCGCTTTCATCAATGTGTGTGTTTTTTCTTTTAATATATATTATGTTTTGTATTTAGAACTATTTTGTGTTAGCATCTTGGTAAAATACTTTAGCACAAGAAAAAGTGAATTCTGGTTCTAACAGAAAGGAGTCTGCATGAAGGTGGAGCGCTCAGGATGCCATGCTGACCCGTATCCTCCACCACACGCTCCTACAATAGGCACATGAGCATCAGAACCTTGGACCTTGGAGCAGTGGACAAAGGTGGCCTCTTTTACAGTGGACAAACGTGGCCTGTGTTCTTTTACATTTTGTGAACAGCCAAGTGTGTGTGTTGCTTTCCTTTGGGGAAGAGATGGCACCGGGATGCACAGTGGGAAGAAGGCGAGCTGATGGAGGCAGTGTGATGCTTTGGGCAATGTTCTGTTGAAAAACTTCGGGTCCTGCACTCCATGCGGAAGTTACTTTGACACGTACCACGTACCTTAACACTGTTACAGACCAAGTACATGCACACAGTGTTCCCTGATATCAGTGGCCTCCATCAGCACGATAATAACACACTGCACGCATTGTTCAGAAACAGTTTGAGGAAGATTTCATGGTGTTGCTTCCAAATTCCTCAGATCCTGAGACTTCTTAGGTTGTCGTTTAAATATATATATAGACTATAGAATAATTTATAATTTAGCAATACTTTAAATATCCTTAAATGACCAAATAGTTTGTGTCCAAGAAACTACAAATGCTAAAAACAAACCATGTAACTATTACAGTACTAATTAGTAATTGGGATTATAAAAATGTTACTTGGTTGATTTTGCTAGATATACTACCTAACTTGATACTTTATAAATATCATACACTACATGCAATCTGGAAACACTGATTATCCCAAATGCTGCATGTTTTTGGACTGTTGAAGGACCCAGAGCAGGGGGAGAAACTCCACGCACACACAGAGGAGAGCCGAGATACGAACCCCAAACCCTGGAGGTGTGAGGCAACAGTGCTAACCAATAATCCACATTGCCATCTGTAACTGGGTTTCACCTCTGTTTGGGGCCAGTTTCCCCCTCCATCCTGTTATCCTTATTTACATCATTAAGAGCGTTTGCTCATCTCTAATTTCCTCCTGAATCTAAACTGCTCTCACTGGCCACCAGACTTGTTTTTTTTTGTGATCAGGTGAAAATACTTGGTTATTTGCAATTGTTTACAGTATAAGTTGTAACAAATAAATTTTTGAGATTAGCTCTGTTTACAAGCTCAGTTTTTTGCCATGCATCCTCTCTCAGACGCCTTAAAACCTGGCAGTAAAATTAGCTATTGGCGGTCCGGCCCCTGGGGACGAATTCTTGGTGCGCATGCACTTGATCGAGCTGTGGATCTGCCTCACCTTTTTTCGCTAATGGAAATGACGGGCTTGACGGGCTCTTCCACTTCGTTGCAAGGTCGTACCGATACAAGTTAATGATCCTGGACATGAAGGACGGTCATCCACGGCACGCTGGAGGAGTTCTTGTCAGACTTTACGCAATGTTCCTTCTGTTCCTGGATCAGCGACCTTTGGACGAACATGGCAGCAACGTGGTGCATATTTAAGTTACATGTGATGATTGACTAGACTGTGCCGTATGACACAACGAAAACAGCAACAATCTGTATTGTTCTTTGACGATCACCATTCACAAATTGCCAAACGATTTCCACATTTTCGGGGATGGAGGTTGTTGAAGGTCTTCCTGATCTCTCATTATCCTTCAGTTCTCTCTTTGTTCTAGCTTGCTCTCCATAATGAAATAGCAGACGTGGTAACACACGTGGTCAGAATAGCATCAGTTGCACGGATCCCGATGTACACAGGACGATGTCTTTTGGCCCACTGACTTATGAAGGTCGGTTCTCCTTGTGACTGTGCATGCAACCTTGTGCTGCCATCTGTTGATGTGTTATAAACACAAAAATGTGTCTCAAACCTTTTTGATATCACCTCCTGTTTATGTACTATTTTGACTGTATTTGTAGTTAAGTAGTACTTGTACAACTAAGAATTCTATACATAATTAGTATAAGCTTAGTTTAGCGCCCGGTCGAGTTGATCAACATAGAAAAGTATGAAGAAGCGCACTAATTCTTTGTCTGCTTTAATGCTACACAGTGTAGTTAGCACCAACGCTAGCCACATAGCTACTTCGGTTAAATGTTTAAAGAAGTTAAAAAAAACAGAATTATGTCCCAAGGAGACATAAACTCCATTTAATAACATGAATAAGTACAGTACAGTATACAGTATATCCCTGACTAGCCTAAATTAACTGGCTATGTTTAACTATGTTAGCATGGTTTCTTTGCTAAGCCCAGGTTAAGCTAGGTTTTAGATTAGTCACGCAATACAGCAGGGAGACTGGATACTGAATATGTTCAGGCATAAAATAAACCTTTATGCAAAAATCAATGGTGGTCGATACGTAATTAAAGTATTTTTCACATTTAAAAAATAGACAATAACTTAATGTCATTAGGTTATTTTTTAATAGCTTTGACTTTTACTTGAGTACATTTTTGGCCGGCTTCGTCCACTTTTAATTAAGCACCAATCTGACTCTTTTACTCCGCAGTCCTTTTTCCATTTAGACATGTTTTTTTAGCTGGAAGTGAGATTCCACCACAACAAGAAGAAGAAGAAATGAGCAAAAATAGCTGTGTGTGTGTGTGTGTGCGTGCGTGTGTGTGTGAATATCTCCCGGGGCCTCCTGGGGCAGTTCCAGAACTATTTCCCAAAAGAGACATTAGCACCAGACACTTCAGAGCTCATCTGTCATCGATTTGAGAGAGTTCTTGCTGAGATCTTGCTGGATTGTGGAGAATAAACAAAACTGTCCCAGCCCGGAATAAGTGGTACTTGCGTTCCATTTGGATTTCCATTAATAAATAAATTTATGAAGCATCTACACTGCTGATGCAATATTTGTGGCGAAGGTGTTTATGTAGTTATTTGGCTCAATGGTTGGCATTTTCACTTCTCAGGGTTGGGGGGTTTGAAATTTGGTTTGAATAGATTTTGCGTGTTTTGCTCCTGCTTGACGGGTTTCCTTACAAAGTGCAAAGAAATAGGAGTTTTTCAAAATTGACCCAATCTGATGATTTAGATTCATCCATATTTTCTTACATTTCATACACATTTTCCAGTTTTTTTTATTGTGTAAAGCTGCTTTATGACAATGACCATTGTTAAAAGCGCTATATAAATAAAGTTAAATTAAATTGAGTTTAATTAATTTGTGTGTGTGTCTGTAGATTGCAGGAAGGTTGCATTCCTCAGCAACATACAGTAACTTTCACATATGTCAATGACAGAGGCGTGACGTCATAGGTTATTAAAGCCAAGCATTATTCGCAATGACTGGACAGACGGAGGGATGGACGCATGCTTTGAACTGCCAAAATACTGAGTCTCTTTATTGATTCTCTTGCATCTGGTTGGCGCTACAGAGCACCAGGACAGCCAGACACAAAAACCGTTTCTTTGCCCCATAGCCCCCCCTCATCCACCCCACCTCCGGCAATCTACATCATGAACAGTTTAATATTCTCCCCACTGTGCAATACAAATATGTGCAATATTAATATGTGCAATACTGCGCATTACTGCAGATATTTCCTTCCCCACATTTTGAACCATTTCATTGTATTTCTTTGTGTGTGTGTGTGTGTGTGTGTGTTGTTGTTGTCGTCTCTGGAAGCTTCTGTACTTGGCAATAAAGCTCTTTCTGATTCTGAAGTTCATTATCTTTAGGAAATTCTGTACACTTGTGTAGAATGAAGCCGATATCCGATACAGTATGTGTTCAGATCAATACACAGATTTGCAATTTGCTAAATTGACCAAGAGAAAGCGGCTATAAGAAATGAATCTGGTGATCTTTGAGATCTTGACATGTTTATAATATACAGTATTAGTCTCCTAAGAGGTATGCGCTTTGCATTTGCATTACTCTCATCGTTCTCATTACTGGAAGATAAAGTGGTGCTGGTGGAAAGATTTCCAAACACACTGACCTTTAAAAGTACAAATTACAAATAAATTTTGTCCTCGTCTATGTCTGAGGCAGGTTTTCTCTGCTACCATGCAGAAGGCACGGGTTCAATTCCCACACAACGCCCAAACCCCAACCCGCTCCCAAGTAGAGTAAAACCTGTGCCAAAGTTTAATTATAAGCGTACTGTATATAAAGATCTGGTGAGCTAACTCAGCCGAATGCTATTGAGTTTTTCAGCCGCTTGCTGGTTTTGTTCGCTAATTCCACTTCATGCTAAATGCTGTTATCTTTCCTACAGTATTTACTGTAACACAACATCACTAGTGAGCATCAAAGTAACAAAATATCTGACTCGCACTAATTTAGCTCGGTTACCTGAGTAGGTGTCAGATCCAAATTTAAATATTTAAAACTGAAGATCGCGGATAAATAAATTGGGCCAAAAGGACTCATCGGTTCCAATTGTCTCAGACATCGCTGCTAAATATTTGACAAATTTTAATTTGTTTGGGGTTTTTTTCAGTTAAAAACTGAATTATTAAAATTTTACAAATACTTTCTTAATTGTATTTGTCATTTTCTTTTTAAAATCTTAAGCAAAATCAGCAAAACTAATCTCCTCGGCTGAAGCAAAATTAAAACTACCACTATGTTCTTACTATACAATATTATTATTATTATTATTATTATTATTATTATATTTTACTATTTCATTAACAAATAAACACGGGTGGTAGAACCCCACCAAAGTGTGTGTGCTGCATCATTTCTGTGTCTATGGAAATGAGCTACTGCTGAGCCACACCCCTCTTGCTCCTGAGCAACAAGCCTGAGGAGGGGCTGGTCTTTCTTATATGAGGTCACAATAGGGGGAATTTGAAACTGTGTTTAAACTCGGGAGAAAAAAACTTTTAAAAAGGACAAAAAGCAGTTGTTTTTCCTCAAGCTCTTTGTCTGTACACACACACACACACACACACATACACTGGAGACCCATCTGAATGTCTAAAAAGGGGATGTCTGCATAATAGGTCCCCTTTAAAATGTAAACAAGTCCTGCTAATTACTGACACATGTTTTTGAAAAAAACCCATGTTCAAGGACCATATTAGTCTCTAACAAATATGGTCCTAATAATGGGTATAATCTATTCTGAATATGAATGTATTTTGTTCCCAATTTATTTATTTATTTTTATCCAGCTCTTCAAAATTCTTCGCTCGTCTATGCCGGGCCGCATTTTTTTTATTATTCAAATCTATGTTCAAGCTGTGACATATCAAAAACAACACACACACACACACACACACAAAAACATCCTCAAACCCAGATCTACATCCTCGTTAGTCTCTGGATCGGAACAGCGCAGCACCAGCTGAGAGGGAAAAAAAAGGAAAAAACGAAATAAAAATAAAAACAAAGGATGAATTAACATCTCAATTAGCAGCAGTAATTAGAGATGAATCTGGAAGAGCATGAGCATTATTATTATTCCTGCATCAGTCCTGGAAAAGTACTCAAGGGGCGGTGACTCACACACAAGCTCTGTATTACAAAATGGCAGCCGTACAAATGCTTTTCATGCTTCTTTTCATTTTTCCGCACCCCCACCCCCCTGCTGGGAGACGAATTATTATTCTGACGGAAAAGAGACGTCAGCTGGAAAGACGTTTCTTCTTAAACAGTTTGCGGACTCCAGATTTATGTGCTTATTCAGGAAAATGGTGCACAAGCACCTTTTGTTCGCACTTGTTCGCATCGGCGTGAAAGCGTTCGCCTTCGTGTAGAGCAGACAGAACATTCGCACGTTTTCTGATTGCATTAATGCTTGATTAAAGCCTTCTAACCATTAGGGGGCAGAATTCAATTCCAGCAGAAGCACTTGCTAATAATCTGTTTATATCTTTTATCTTTTGGATGTAGTCTACAGGGACTAACGTGAGCTTTGATTGCATAACACACACACCCTGACCGGGTCATTGCTAACGCGATGTGTGTGCAATAAAAATGGCGATGTTGCCAAGAAGCTTTGAAGGACGATGACCCGATAAAGTGAAGCTCCTCCGCCCTCTGTTATGTGACACACCACTTAACTAGGGTTTTTTTTTTTTTTTTCATCTTTCCAGAGACACACATTAAGACACAATATTCTCATCCCACAGCGCTAAATCCAGGACGTCACACTGTAGCCATTAGTTCTAAAATTTACAACACACTTTATACACAAGAGCCTCCCATGGCGTCCCATAAGCCGATATTAAGACGTGGAGATGGTTTCCAGGCCATAAATCAGCACAACAAGGTTACTGGGTGTTTTGTTCAGCACAAATGCAAAGCAGCCGTAATTATCTTCCCCGTATCACAGCAGGGGATCATGAAAGCGCCCGTTACTCGCTAAGTGACAGTTTGCCAATAACGTGATGCAGCTTTTATTGCTTTATCAATGGCGCGTCAGTTTAATATGACATTATGTTTGTGTGCATGTGCACAGAGACAAATTATGCAAAGGCTCGTAGTACAAACAGTACTGTCTGATCAAACGTTCATTTCGGAGCATAATCTCATCATTTCGCCAACATTCGCAGGCATTTGTAATGATTAATACATGAAAAAAGTGTTTTCTTTGCTATTGTCATCTTCTATCAAGTAACAGGTCAGATGTCCATATTTTTTTTTTAAATCCATCCACATAATTCTTTCATACTGTAGCCTTTAAAGTTCAAAGCATTTCATCCACTATTTGTTTTGCATTTTTTTTATACACATACAGTATATACTGTTGACCTACTGTAGGATTGTGTAGTATAGAGTAACAGATCCATTTTTCTACCACAAAATAGGCAACATGATGAGCAGAATTTTAGTTAATTTTAACCAACTATACAAACATGACTGAGCAAAACATAAAAAAATGGGTCACATAGGCAAAAATATAGCACAGATACACACGTGTTTTTATGGTTGTTTTTGCTTGTTTCTAAAAAAGAAAAATATTTATTAATAATAATAATAATAATAATAATAATAATAATAATATGCTCTTTCTGAGCGCTCGTCATTCCTATATTCGTAGCAGTAAAAAGGACACATTATAGCAGGAATGCTAACTGACATATCCTAAACCACAGAAGTCAGAAGCCTTCTCGTTAACACACACCTGCAAGACTTCCATATAAACACACACAAACATATATATATACTCAGCAAAAAAAGAAACGAATATATATATATAATTTTTTTTTTTTTTTTTTTTTATCATTGACCTACATTATGCTGTGTTGCCGGCACAAATCTGCTTGAGTTAAAGGATTTTAAATAGGCAGTTGTTTTTTACAATTAACATTACCCCCAAAGATGGACCATAATGTTATTTTTCTTAAGCTTCATATATATTATAAGAACTAGAGATTGGGGAAAAAAACTCAATTCAGAAAAGTATTGCAGTTTCTTTTGTTGTTGTTGTTGTTGCAAATCATGTTTTGCCACACTCAGTCCAAAAAATATTTTTTTTTACTTAAAACTATTGACTTTTTTTTTTTTTTTTAAGTATATATAATCAAATTGGTGAAATTCCCTAAACTGTTTACTACTGGCCTGCAGAACAACATTCTGTATCATAGGAGGGAATTATTTGCTAAGTTTGTTTAGAATGGTAACAAAATCTGAAAAATAATATTAATATTAAATTAGGATATTTAATAAATCGTGATGCTTATAGAATTGCTGTAAATCAAATCAACACGTATTGGTATTACTGTATATGGTACTAAAACATCCTTGATCATTTCTGTTCTATTACGAACAAAAGTGAGGAAATCAGTGACCATTTGGTGACGCGGGTGCTCACGACAGGAATGGAAACTTGGAAACACGCCTTAAGAGAACCAAAAGATTGGGATTTGACATACAGCTGACTTATGGCATGTAATAACGTTATACTGTATTTACATTATACTATATATATATATATATGTATAATGTTACTACCTGCCATAAGTCAGCTGTATGTCAAATCACAATCTTTTGGTTCTCTTAAGGCGTGTTTCCATATATATTCCACATAGCGGAATATATCCATATAATCTGTATTTATGGTGTTATGCTGCATAGTGTTATAATATATATTATAACATTATGCAGCATAACAGCATAAATACAGATTATATGGATATATTCCGCTTACTGTATATAAGAGGAGAAGCCCTGATAAGAACGCAGATCCTTAACTTGGTGTTTCATGGCCTGTATTTGTAAGTAGTCATAACAATTTTTGTTTAGGATGCAAATAACTAACTTAGTTTAAAATTAAATTAAATTAAATAAATAATCATGTATTTAAAAAAAAACTCTTACACTTTTGACCATTTTGCCCATTAAAAATGATCAAGCTTTAAGATTTCATACACACTGTAATTTTGGATACAGTAGATGGAAGACCTTGCATCGCACAAAACTTGTATAAATTTGATCATTTTTATTTCATTTAGTTTGATCCTGGGCTCAAACTCGAACTTGCCTGTGATGGAAGGGGTAAGTGAGAGACGTGGAACTCTCTCCAGCCTGGAGTAAAATACTAAAGAGAAATGAATTAAAGGCAAATGGAGCCATTTTGGTGTTAATTTAAGCAGAAGATCTAATTTCTGCACAAACTTTATTGGAGTCTTTTTCATTCAATGCCTAGCATTCAAACCAGACCGTGTTCATTTAAAGTGTCTTCGCAGTAAATTATGATGACATTTGGATTCAATTAATCCCAGGTGTAGGTGCTCGGTTCATCCTAAATGCCTGGATTTAGACATTTAAGGCAGTTCTCTGTTTGCAATACAAATAGCTTAATTCCTAAATAAATACAGCTTGAAAAGGAGTCTTAGTCCCTATTATCTCATTATACTCCAGGATCTAGATTCTAAATCGAGCTACAGAGGGCTCTAGATGTCCTCGGAAATGCTGCTGTACCTTGGCTGCATTCAGATCTCGGCTGTCTCAGTCTTCATTAGAAGAATAGAAAAATTGAAAGAATATTGTTTAATCACATGGGTAACCAACCTAAAAGATGTGCTCTATCACTATCAGTCCTCATTCACGTCTAAATGCAATTTGCATTCCTTCAGGGGACTATTGCTATTTAAAAAACATATTCACAAACATAAAAAGTCAAAAATGGGAAGTGTAACAAGCGATGATAACTTAAGCCCATTGGGGTGGGAATCACGCTGCCCCATCTCTCTCTCTCTCTCTCTCTCTCTCTCTGTCTCTCTTAACATTATCATTGGAGGATAAGCAGTCAATAGAGCAGTTAATGACAGGCTTGGCAGGGAATTACATCAAACACGTTTCTGCAAACTTAAGTATAAGCACAGCCATTGTGTCTATGAGGAAACTCTGGCAACCATGGTTAATGATAGCTTAAGACACTGAAAAACAATGAGATGCTAAAACTGAACATTGGATGACTGTACAGCGTGTCACTGCTTAGTTAAGAGTCTCAATTTAATCTAATCATACAAGCAGAAGTTGTATGAAATCCAAATTCAGACTATTTGCTACAGCATGGATATGTGTGGAATGTGCTTTTACGAAGGAACAAATGTAATAAAGTGAAAGTGCTTTTACACGATGCCACGTGGATGAAGAATCGAATCGAGTGACTAAAGCTTGCATATCAGTAACTACTCAAACAATTAGATAAAATATAAAAAATTTGATGATTCTAGAAGTGCTGCCTGTTTTATACATCACAGGTTTATAGTGTAATTCGTTTTGTTCCTATAGCAACAGCTTATTGGCAGGAAATCGCATCAATGACCGTATAACTTAAAACTAATTAAAAACACATTCTGTTATTTAATAAAGCGTTCTGTTAGGGAATGTTTAATTAATATTTATAAGAAGTCTCCTTCGTAGTATCTTTAGTAAGTTGTTTTTGTTTGTCTTGTTAACCTCATAAAAAACATTTATAACTATTATAATGTAAGCAGAAACTCTGAGTTAACTCCGACATAATTCGTGTTTTAGTAATAAATAAAAAATATATATACACCCAGGCAAATTGGTAAATTATATGAAGAACACAACATGCTATTATTGGAAACGCATTCACTTTGTAGATTTTTCCCCCATTGCAGAAACGTGACAACCATGCAAGAACCATTAATCTACATTATGCAACCACATGATTATTTTCATATGCAGTATGTCATGATGGACCTTCGTAACTTAATCAAGTGTGTGAAAATTAATTAGAAAGGTAATAAGGATATTAATTTTGAGAACATTGATTCGTGACTCTGTACAGTTGTATGATTCCTCCTGGATTCATTGCCATTTGCTAGCGTTATCTCATTCGATGCTTCTGTTGCAATGCAGATGAGATGATGCAGTGAGATACGCCGTGGTTTATGTGCAGGTAATGATAACTAATACTGACATTTCAAGTGTTCTAATTAATAGCTAACTAACTGTAAATTGTGTTATATAATGGAAGGCTAGTGCGCTATGTACTGTAGGGGTACAGTCCCTTGTTCCACACACCAAGTAGTGCCCTTGATTAGGGGTTAGAAAGGGATTAGGGATTCAGCCTGGTGTTAGACACTAGTTATATTTGTAGCTTGCGGTAGCCGTAAACAAAACAACGCGGACGGTTCAGAGGTGGCGACTTAGAAGTGATCACTGTAGAGACAAAAGAAGTTGTTTAAGAAGACACAATGTTATCAGATGTCTCTTCTTGCTGAAAGTGCTTCTGTGACTGGGTTCGTTTGTGGGTTTCGGCACTGACGTCCAGGATGTAACGCTCTTTTTATCTTTCACAAGTGGGCGGAGCCATGGCAGACAGACATCATGACGTTACACACAAAACAGCATTACACGTTATAAGTTTTAAGTTATCTTTATGGATTTTCTTTTCTTCTCATTTGCATGTTTAGTTAATACTCAGAAGCTCTAATGCTCTAGAGTAAACTTTTTTTTAAGATAAAGAGATTGTGGAAGTATGCACAGTACGAAGCACATAATTCAATTAGACGGCTTCTTCTCAGTAAGCGTTCACTTCAGATTAGATTTAAGCGAGAGAAAAAAGGATTAAACATTTTACGTGAAGTGTATCGGTCCTATTGCAGCTGAAAACTCATCTCAGTATATCAAGAACGATTCTCGAATGGATTCTCGGGTGCTGCCTAATAAAACTGCTCTGGAAAGGAGCAGGTTGTCATTTTGGAAACAAAATATCGAGGCTGTGAAGTGTGGCCTTGTCGTTAAAGAGAATGATGCGGCTGGGTCGGGACGCTTACTGATTTCAATCTCGCTGTTAACCTAAAAGAGTTTGGTTTTTTAAAGAGGGGTGGGGTTTTGGTGCAAACAGTTTGAGTAATTATCACTGAGAAAAACACTGAGTATTAGAGGCAGTCACTAGATAAACTTGTTTTTGTAGATTTAACAAACGTAAACGTGTCAAATTGTACCCTTACACAGTCCTGCAGCACTTTTGCAGATTGTGATCGGCCTTGTTCGCTGGAGATCGTTGAGAAAGTTGCAACTTTTTCTTATTTTCACAGAGTAAATTTGATCTTTTCTACAGTTTACCTTCTCCTTGGAAAAAATGCTCTACTGGGACATGGGCCCCGTGACTCAACACATTTTATTTACATATTATAAATATATTTTTATATATTTATATTGTAAGATGCGTCTCAGTTTGTATTTTGGTTTAAATTGCATTGCTTTGACATTGTGGATGAAAATAAATGAATAAATAAAATTATCCCTGCTATTATAGAACTAAATGAACCCACAGCCAAATATACCCAAAATAGTTGCTCGCTAAAACTCAAATTTGAGTAATAAATGAGGCAAAAAAAAACATTTTGAGAATTCGATGAAAACCAGTTCTCACTGTTCATAGCTTATTTTTGAAATCTGTTTTTATGTTTTGTAACGATTGTCCTTAAAGAGCATTATCAACAATATTTATTTGCTTTGTTAAAAGAAAAAAAAAGGGAAAAAATGTACTGCATTGTGTGATTAATCAAACCTGGCATTTTCCTATCCTAATTATTTTATTATAAATCTTTTTTATATTTAATTTCATTATTATTATTATTATTATTATTATTATTATTGTAATTGACATCAATTAGAAGTAAAATGGTGTTTAGTGGTCAGGGGTTCAATTCCCACCATTGATATGTGTCTGTATAGAGTCTATGTTCTCCTTGTGCTTGGTGGGTTTCCTCCTCTGGTTTCCTCCGAAGGTCTATAAAACTCGCAAATTGGCTAATGGGCATTTCCAACTTACTCGTAGTTTGTTACTGATTATATATTTTTGTTTGCCCTGTCCTGAGATAATCCTCTCCAGTCCTCTTTTAGATCTATAGAGAATGAATGAGAGTAAGTGTGACTTAAAATATTAAGTCCTGACCATTTGGTGTTTAAGTTGATACTTCTTAAACATTTTCTTTCTACTGTTGATTACTTAAATCAGTTAAGGCTAATCGCTTTCCCTCGAACAGTTTAAGGACAATCAACTCATCCCGGATTACATTGCTGAGATCCTGCACGTGAAGGGGGCATGTCTAACGAAATAGTATGGTGGGGGAACGCAGGGAAACGCAAATGATTTGTCCTGTAAGCAGTTTTTCCAAACAGTAAATTTGCATAGATCTCATGCATTTAACCATTAGGTATTTGATTATTTTATAACATATTCTCCAGGTTATTTGTCTGATTAAGTAAAAAAACGTAGTCATTGTGAATTATACCTTTTAAATGCTTTTGAAAAGTTGAACAGCTTTCTTTTTTTTAGCCTTGAAATAAAATACAAACAGTAAGAAACTATGCAGATTTAGGTCATGCGTTATTGCGTTATTTTTCAATCTATGCTATCTTTGAAATACGCCACAGATCTATTAACACTGCTAAAAATGATGAACTGCAGATTTAATGAGACTTTATCAAGAACACAATACATTTCCACTCTCTGCTTTCATTCATGACTATCCACTATCCATAACTATACAGCTGACAGAAAGCACTTTTCCTACATGTTTTTCCTAAAAAAAAATGTAATATCACTAAAAGAAGTGCCACTAGAGGGCTTGTGTGACTGATGATGAAATTAACTCATGCTGAGCTGCGGCAAGTTTCATCCCAACGCCAGAGACTTCCTGAAATGAAAGGCTTGTTTGAATACGGCTGAAACATAATTACAACACCTGATGTGATCAGAATCCTTGCTGAGTCATAAAGCTATTTTTTATTTTTTATTAACTTACATGAAACCCCATCTGGCATTTGGAACATTACATAGGTTACATTCTTGCCTGGGAGTCGCTGAATAGCAATATTGTGCTGCTCACCGCAGGCCTCATAAACGCAGTGGGTATTTCAGTGTAAAGCAACAAAGCTGTTTATAACAGAAAAGCTAGCTCTTTATAGAACAGTTTTAGCGACTGTCCTACCATGTAGCGTTAGCGACTTCATCAGACGAAATTTACAGTAAGAAGGGAAGTTAACTTCACCAGAAGCACCTTTAAAAGAAACAAACCGTTTTTCACTAGCTTGCTATGCTATCGGAGACTGTGGTGTCTTCAGGAGCAATTTCTAAGCCATAGATTGTTTAATAGCTTACTTCACTGTGAGCGCTTTAGTCGTTGCCATCTCGGCAGGAACTGACTCCTCCTAAACCCCGGTTAATCCATAAATTAGCGAATAAACTGAACTTACATATTTCTTTTGGTTAGTTAAATTATAATGATTCCAGTTAACTGGTAGTCTAAAGTGAGGCGTAGCACACAGCTAGTGGGGTTTGACACCTGTCACTGACCTGTCACTCAAATCGGCCACGCCCCTAATTATCTATAATATCATGGATTAATATAATCTTACCTGATGAGTTTCACAAAGAGACCAAAATTAGGTTTTTTTGTACCAGGGGTTTAACATGTTTATTTCTGTTGCAAATTTTGACATTTTAACATAACCATCTATGGTTATTGACTCACTTTTGGAGCCCGCCCCCAGTTGATATTTTACTGTAGGAACGCATTTTTTTCACTGTACTTATAAAGAATAGAATAGAATAGAATAGAATATCTTTCATTGTCGTTGAAACACGTGGCATGTCCAATGAAATTTGGTGCTTTACACATATTACACGAGATTTTTATAACCTGAGGTTACCCATTGGCAAAAACAAATTTTATTGGATCATATTTTATCTAAAATGTCAGTTTAAAAAATGGTTTATTATAAAATTGTTGGATAATAGAAATATTGCATTTACAATTGTACTGCATATCGGCATGGATATAATTATACCACACATTACCTCATTTTCAGGTTGTTACATATGTAATTATTAACAATTTCAATTTAAAATGATTTAGACGTTTTTACAATAATTTAATGGCATTTGTTATTTTTGAGGCGGCCAGTAACACGTAATACTTCCGTTTGGTATTTGCTACTGTTAGCTAGGTATAGTGAATCCGTAATGTTATAGCTAACTTCATACTACTTTGTATTATGTATTATAACTGTTCAGACAAACAAGTGTTGTTTGAAGGTGTGACTTATTAAATCTTTTGCTGGGTCCCCACTCCTTAAGCAGGTTGTACACATATAGGGGGCCATTACTAATGATTTCTAATATTATTTTGTATTATTCTAAAACAATTTGCCACCTCAATTAAGTCAGTGGCTCTAACCTGGCTATGTAATTGTTTAAGTTCAGGTTACACCTCTACTATAAAGAATAAAACAAAATAATTAATAAGTTTGTAATTAACCCCCGAATGAGATGGTGAATATATCGGTAGAAGGATGCTGAGGTTGGAACTGCCAGGCAGGAGGTCTAGTGGAGGACCAAAGAGGAGACTTATGGATGCAGTGAGAGAGGACATGAAGTTAGTTGGTGTGATAGAAGAGGATGCAGAGGATAGGGTTAGATGAAGGCAGATAATTCGCTGTGGTGACCCCTGAAAGGGAACAGCTGAAAAACAAAGAAGAAGAAGTAATTAACCCCGAATCATACTTGGTAATCCTTTGTTTAGCCCACTCTGAGGCTTATTTTAGCATTAATCTTGTGCACTAAAAATATCCTCTGCTTTGCCAGAACTCCCTCTCCATGTGTTATTTTTCACTATTGTCAGGTTGTAACTAGTGTGGAGTATTTGACTAATAACCGCCTGTAAGCACCGTAAATAATAACACAGGAATGCCCGTAGTCTCCACTTTTCCGCTTCAGAAGGTGAAATATGTGTTAAGATTTTGTGATAATTGCCTGATTTACACTTCACCATGTAATGACAAGTGTTAGCAATATTAACTTCTTGGTGCATGTGTCAAAAAGAGCCATTTATTTACAAAGCACCATGGAAATATATAACATACCTTCCTGCTTAGGTCTCAAGTGAAAGCTCTCTGTACAACAAAAATAGATTTATAGAATTTCTCCGTAACAGACGCTGCATACTCGAAGCACAGACGTACGTTCAGTATAAAGATGTTCCTGTCTGGAAGTCATCGTCGAGTTGGTCTCAGGCCAAGCCTGAGGGTATGTCCCTGCTAATCCAGTGAACCTCGGTGAATTTCGACATGTTCATGGCATTACAGATTTATGAGCAGTTCCCCATTAAAGCTCTGCTTCATAAGCATCTCAAGAGGTCTCGGCTCTTCATTAATTAGCTTGTTTTCCTTCTTTGTACGAGAGCAAACACTCGCCTAGCCCAACCATTTGCTCGTTCATGTCGCCATCTGCTGCAATGTCTGCCTGAATTGAGGTTGACTGGCTCACTTGTGAAACTGCTTTGCATTAGGTTACACGAAACAGAAATATTTTTTATTTAATAAGATATATACACAAAGACGCTATCAGTACAGATTCATTTTATGCGCCATTCAAGCACAGGCTTACATTTACATCTTACATCTGCAGCCAGCTCCCATTATCCAGAGCACATTCTCTTTATGTGTGCAATGTGAAAGAAAATACAGTACAAGACAAGGATTTAGATAAGCAAAGATCTTGGTGAAGTGGTTGGTCTTTAGTGAGTCAGAAATCTTACTGAAGGTTGTGGAGTGATCAAAGAAGAACCTGGGTACCTGATCAAAGAGGAGTCTTGATAGCAAGGTCTGATTGTATATTGAAAGATGTTAGAATCTAATCAAGCTGTGTTGGAGGCTTGGAAGGAGCTTGGTGCAGAAAGAGTTGTTACAAAGGTGGGTTAAAAAATGCAGATGGCAACAGGAAGCCAGGAAAGGGAGCATGGCTATGGGTTTGTCTCTGAGCACTTGGGAAGCTTAAAAACACAAAAACATTCTGGATGAGTTGCAGAGACTGGATGGTGTGCAGAGGCAGACCTGCAAGGCCTGAGATGCACCATGCTCCCTACAATCTTCTACCAATATTTGGCTGGTCCTCTTCATCTCTCAGGGAACAAGGAGGGAATCCATCCAGACTTTTTTCTAGACATTGGGATGAACATTCTCTATATGTCTGAACAGCTCACTTACTGGGATTCTTTGTCTGAGTCACAATGACCAAAGACCTGTCTTGTGCTTAAGTACTTGGCTTCTCAAAATGATGGAGGACTAAACAAGCACTTAAATGGCTTGTGATGATAGAAACTTTCATGGATCCTTCTGAGAACCGAGATGGTTTAGAGAGAAGGATAGTTGTCCTTGATTACCACAAAGTTGTGTGCAGTGGCATATCCTGAAATCAGAGAGTTGAGCAAGGAGATTACAAGAGCTTGACATGCATCTCCAAGGATGTCTTTTTTTAGATTTTTTCAGAACAAGATATCTACAACACTGAGACGCTGAGGTCCACAGAGGAACATGTGAGTGATGATATGTCATCATAAAGAAATTAAGATATCTACAGGGAAAACAGAAAGGGACAAAGCACTGAGCCTTGTGGAACACCTATGGAAAGTCTGCAGGGAGCAGATATTAATTTTCACCATGTCACATGATTGGACTGTCCCATCAGTTAAGAAGCAAACCGTTACCCTTGCTGTGCCATGAATTCCAAAACTCAAAAGGGCGATTGGCAAAAAAGTAATGTGACCGACTGCTAGAAGACGATCCAAGACTAATCTAGCCTAGCTGCAGGAACCTTATCAGTGGTGGACACAACGGCAACAAAAGAACTCGGTGATGAATATACATTTAATAATAATTATTATTATAATAATAATAATAATGAGTAGTGATTTTAGCTACTGAAAAACAAAAAAAAATTTAACCCCTCCCCCCAGCTATGCTTCACAGACGCCAGATTTCAGACATTAAAAAAAAGACATGGGTGTTATGTGTAAATTTGATCTCAAGAAATAAAATATCATCAACACTGAGCATCTCTAATCACATGAGTGTAGACCAGCAATCACTTAATTAAGTCCACCCGAAAACGCTGATGGTTGATTTCACACTTAACGTCTTGTAATATTGCTGCTTATTTGGCAGGTTTGAATTAGCAGAGGCGGGCACACACCCAGAAGGTCGTCCTGCCAACATCGTGCCAGCTGCAAATACTGCTTATTATTCATAAAGAAAAGCATGTAAATACGGCCAATCTACTTTTGGAGCTCAGGCACTTTCATGCCCATATTATTTAAGATGTGCATTGAAATATGATGTCTTTCTCTTTCTTAAAGTCCTTTTTTGCCCTTCTTTCAAATCATGTCTTCTTTCATACTACATGCCCTTGGGGACCTAATACATCACAGGGAAGTGCTATAGGTTCCTGCAAGTTTTTTTTCCCCCTGAAATGGGAAATGTGGCCAGGCATGTGAATGAGAATCTGCCCGTGTAACTCAGTTAAAAAGCTAATGAAAATGTGATTTGTTTTTCCTTAAGAAGACATGAACAGCCTCACAAAAAGTTAAGCTAAAGCCACAGTCTGGGACTTAAAGCAATGGGCGTGTTTATGTATAATTTACTGTTTATTCTTATTGAGTTCTTTCTTTATGTCACACATGTCCCCAGTTCAGACGTCACACTACATTATGGCCCAAGTCAGCAGGTTGTGTTTTTTCCCTTCACTAAACTTCTCATTTTCAGCATGAAAGTGGTTCTTTATATCTTTGGGATTTTAAAAGGTTTTTTGAGGATGTGGTGGGAGAAATGTCTGATATCAGGATTAACATAGACCAAAAACAGAGAAATATATGGGAGCTGGATTAAGTGGGGCCAAAAGTGGATTAAAACAGAAACGTAAATATTTTATGGACTGGCCAGCCTTAATAATGTAAATGTCTATAGACATCTTTATTCAGTCTTTTATTTACATACAACAGAGCCTCACCATATACAATATACTGATCACCCAAAACCTTAACTCTAGCTTTAAAATATATATTTTATACTGGTGACATGATCCGCTTTTATGCCTGCGGGGACCAAAGGGCCAGCCTGTCTATTCTACAAAAAAAGCAATGCAGCATAAAATTGCTGAAAAAAAAGAAAATGTATCAGAAACACACATACAGTAGTCTGCCATGTATGGGGCTTAACAGGCAAAGAGTTCACGCTTGTTGATCCAGCTTCTCAATTCCTCAGATTTCAATTCAGTTGATCTACAGTATGGAGGGGCCAACATGCACCTTTGGTCACAGCCCTGAAAGAAACGTCACAGTGCCAGACACCACGGGACATCGCCAAAGGGCCCGCGGAGACAGAGCCACCCTTGTGGCACATGGGAAACCCAAAACATATGTGGTTTCAATATCAATGGATTTCATAATATCAAAGGCTACCAGGACTGTTTAGCAAGTAAACAGAATTAAATTAAGCAAATTCCTGCGAACATCGGCCGTGTACAGTAAGTGCAGACAGTATACAGTGTACAATATACTGCAAAATTTAGGAATTATAAAGATTATTGTGCACATGTATGTTGGAAATGCGTGTGAACCACGGTGACCTTGTTTTTAACAAAAAGGCTGAGGAAGTGAAACTAAATGAGGCATGAATTTTTCTGGCCTATGTTTTTTTGCAGAAATCTTGCAACCCGGGTTAATAATTTTAGATCTTCAGGAAACAGAGTTGCTCAATGGTACGTCTAAAATCGCTCAGGACTTCAAACCTCTAGACTGTATGCTAGATGACAAAGTTATTGACTCTCAACTGTTTATTACAGGGAAACTAAAAAAAAAAATCCACTAGCTTTAGTGGCCTCAAGCACAGGCCGAGAGAGAAAGCCTTTTGACTTTTGCTGGAGGCTACGTTATTATTGATGTTGTCTTGCCTCAACAAAAATCTATGGTCACTAAAGCCACTGTGTAAGCATAACTGAGGATTATTACATCATTTCGAGACTGAAGCGAGGCTAGAATGTAATCTTAAGAAAGAAAAAAAAAAATAAAAATAAAAAAAAAAATATATATATATATATATATATATATATATATATATATACTGTGTGTATATATATATATATATATATATATATATATATATATATATATATGTTGTAGACCGCATCATCGGAACTCGCCCCGGCCTGGGGCATCAACCAAGCCCCCGCTGATGC
Source organism: Clarias gariepinus (assembly GCF_024256425.1). Classification (NCBI taxonomy): domain Eukaryota; kingdom Metazoa; phylum Chordata; class Actinopteri; order Siluriformes; family Clariidae; genus Clarias; species Clarias gariepinus. The sequence continues at coordinate 1,247,604 of NC_071118.1, read as the reverse complement.
AGTAGAAACCAGGAAATCAGGTAGAGGTGATAGCCGATGCCCCACAGACCTTGCTGACAATGCAGTCATTTTGGAAAGCTGCTGGGCAGAGATGGTGGTGCTGGTGGGGGGAATAAAGATGGTTGAATCATTAGAAGCCTTTGCTGTGCAGCCAGAGCCACTTCATATGAACCAGAAGATATGAGCACATCACCCCTATCTTATCTTCACTCCATTGGCTCCCTGTGAAATTTCGCATTGATTTTAAAATACTACTCTTGACATATAAAGCATTAAATGGTCTCGCGCCGCAGTACCTGAGCGAACTGCTAGTGTCTTACGATCCGCCACGCCTACTTCGATCAAAGGATGCAGGCTGCTTGTCAGTACCGCGTATTATGAAAAATACAGCTGGAGGCAGAGCTTTTTCTTACAAAGCCCCAAAGTTATGGAATAGTCTTCCAAATAGTGTTCGGGACTCAGACACAGTGTTTAAGTCCAGGCTAAAAACCTATTTATTTAGCCAAGCATTTTTATAAATAGATTTGCCATAGGTAAAGGAGCAGATCTGGGGGACTCATGGACGTAGAGTATTATGGTGAACTGGTATGTTTGGATGCTGTCTTCCTCACTCTCATTGATCACTCAGGTTTGCTGACGGTGAGGTGATTGTTTGCTTTACATGTCAGGAAGCCCTCATGTTTGTGTTTCCTTCTGGCTCTCCCTTTTAGTTATGCTGTCATAGTTAGTTCTGCCGGAGTCTCTGCTTGCACGCTACAGTTAATATACATTCACATTATACATTGTGTGACTGTGACCATACCTAACTGCCATCTCTCCTCTTCTTCTCTTTCCCCCCCTCTTTCTTTTTCCTCTCTCCTCCTGTCCCCCCTTTCACTCTTTCTCTCTCTCTCTGTCGAGCTACACATGTCGTTCCTGAGCTGCCAGTGATCCAGACTCCCTCTGCCCTCCGGACCTGTCTGACCCATCCTGGTGCCCCGCTTCTGGCTGAAGATCTCGTCACATGGATGCCCCGTGTGTCTCTCTGGGATGCGTCTGGTGTCTGGGGATGATTCTCTCTACCTAGAAAATGGTTCTGGCCTTGACTGGTGTTGGCAACTGTTTCTCTGGGGACTTGACAGTTCGATAGTTCATGACTGGAACTTCTTACAAGTCTACCTGGGTCTTCAATAACTACCTGGACTCCATATTAACATCAATTAACATCAGCTATTATAGCTGAACTGCCTCCCACCCTACACACTGTTTAAATGCAGATCATTTACTGCTTTTTGTTTCACCCAAATGAGGATGGGTTCCCTGTTGAGTCTGGTTCCTCTCAAGGTTTCTTCCTCTTACCATCTCAGGGAGTTTTTCCTTGCCACTGTCGCCCTCGGCTTGCTCACCAGGGACAAACTGACCATTTTGATTCATACAAATTCACATTTCATACAAACCTAAATAATTCTTTTGACTATGTAAAGCTGCTTTGCGGCAATGAAAATTGCTAAAAGCGCTATAGAAATAAAATTTAATTCAATTGATTTGAATATAGGAGCTCAATGACCTTCATGAAACTGAAACAAGTATGTTTACCGTCCAAAGCACAAAACTTAACTCCGTGCTAATTTACACTGGGTTTAATCCTAAAGGCTAAAGGTCCTAAGGGATTAGCTCTATATACATGAAGGTTTTATATATATATATATATATATATATATATATATATATATATATATATATGAAGGTTATACTGCATTCCTTTTGGTTTCTGGTTATCAGAGGTGGGTAGAGAAGCCAAAAAACCTCATACTTAAGTAAGAGTAGCTGTACGTTAAAATAATATAACTCAAGTAGAAGTAAAAAGTATTCGGTGAAAAGACTACTCATGTACTGAGTAACTGTTTCATCGTAATGTCTGATTTATTCTTATTTTTTTTAGAACAAAATGATAAAATATTGTACGAATTCTGACTTTTCCAAATAATTTAATTAATGAAATAAATAAAATAAAATGAATGATAATATAAAAGGAAATATCTTTACAAAATAGCAAATTAAGCAATATGAAACAAATTTCCTAATCTTACTTTTTTCACAACATAAAGATTTTTGAAAATGTAACAGAGTAAATGTAACTCGTTAACACCCACCTCTGCTGGTTAGATTTTATTGGTTACCGCGACCGAATGTGGAAAGTAACACGATAGACGTTGGTTTAGGCGTCATCCAGAGATGGAGCTGTTTGTCCAGCGGAGAGGCAGAGGAATTAAAATGGTAGCCGTTCAGAGTGTTTTGGAGTGCAATTAATTTCAGACAGCAGGGAAGAAAAAAAAGAAGAGGTGTGTATCACAGGCTGAGCTTGAGCAGCAGCTTGCAGAAGCACCATCTCTGGGTGGACGTCAGGACGGTGGAATGGGTGGGGGTGGGGGTGTTGGGTATGAAGACGCAGAGCAGAAGATCTGGGCTTTCCGAGTGACACATGGCAGAAGCCAGGAACTTCTGGCACGGCGTTCAAGATTACCAGTTATGGAAAATGGATCTGAAAGGAATCCATGGTGTTGCTCATGCCAATACACAGAGAACCTTTTCAGTGAAAATTATGAGATGAGACTGCCCGAGAGTGTGTGTGTGTGTGTGTGTGTGTGTGTTACTTTTCGCCAATTCCTTTGCATTCTTGGTCAGGACATCTCAAGGTAGCGTGACTCAGACTTAATCTAGCACTAAACCAGCTGCTAAGATCTTTTACTGAAACACTCCTGGTGATGGACGGGTCACAAGAAGACTCCAAAAGTAACATGCTTTGGATCTGATCAAAGCAGATGTCTGCGTTTTTTAAGATAATCATTGAACAAAAGCCTTGAAAGGATGCCTGCACGTTCTTCTCTAATGCGGGGGCAAGGACCGAACTGAAAACAGGAACTTCAGCAAGGATATCAGGAAATAAACAAATGCCTCGTTGATCTCGCTCTCTTTCTTTTTCTTTCTTTTTTCTCTTCTCTCGATAAGAGGAGTGCTAAAGGTTTCTCTTAAAGAAATATGGTTTGCTTTACAGTTTGATTTGTTCTATATTTTCTCTAGTGAAGGCGGTACGGTGGAGTAGTGGTTAGTGTCGTCGCCATGCACCTTCAGGGTCCAGGTTTGATTCCCGTCTCTGTGTGGATGGAGTTTTCATGTTCTCCCTTGTGCTTTTTGTGTTTCCTCCAGGTACTCCGGTTTCCTTCCACAGTCCAAAGACATGTGGATTAAGCTAATTGGCGTGCCCATAGTGTATGTGTATGTGTGTGCCCAGCGATGGACTGGCACTCTGTTCCAGTTCCAGTAAAACAAAAACATTTTTTACGCTTGCAATTTTAGCAAAAAGCTTTTAGCAAAATATAATAATCTTATATCTTGTTGATTGTAAACTTATTATCAGAAATTGCAGATAGGTTTGGCTCAATTCAAGATTATTTTACTTGCTAAGATGTTAACTAACTGTTTTTACCCGCGTATTTGTCTTTCACGGTAAACAAACACTTTATACAAGCCGGACTAAATGCAGATCTGGTTGTACAACTTCTCCTCGACACTTATTAGCATTTCTGACGTCCCGGCTAACTACACTGACCCTACTGTTTACAATCATGTCAAAAGATTAGCACACCGGTCATCAAATGCGTCTGATCATAAAGATCCAGTTTGGCTTCTTAAACCTGAACTTCAGCATCATTTAGAAATTAAACTTAACATTTTAAACCCACAGCAGGTTCTGCTGAATTTCTGAGTATAGAATGCATTAAATGATTAGTTTGCAGTCGAGCAGGCAGGCCTGTCTGAGTAAGGAAGCTTGTGTGCAGGGCATGAAGCCAAAAAAGCTTGAAAGTCCCAAAGCAGAAAAATGACATGCGCCAGAGGTTACTCATGCAAGCACAGAGGAAGGGATAAAAAAACATCACAAGCAACAAGAAAGATAAGGTTGAGAAATCAGATGGAATTAAGAAACCATGGAAAACTGCAATTTGGAAGAGAGAGAAATTACTTTGGCGTAATTACTTTCCCAAGAATCAGATCATGACTGTAAGGACAAACGGACCCTGTAAGTCCAAAAGTCCAGTCAATCCGAGTGCCACAGCGATGTGGAGCGATATTTACAGTAGACCAGATTAAACATTGACTCAACACATGAACACTGAATGTAACAGCAAGTGTTTTTAACCTGACCTGATCGGTTATTTCTTGCAGGAATAAATATAGATATTTTCTGCATGTTTGCACCACATGGGGGTGACATTAGGTGGCATGACAAATGTCCAGGAGGGAAGTTTTGCTTATGTTCCTGATCGGTAAACTCTGAGAGAACAAATGACTTCATCTCACCTGTCCTTAATTCAGACTTTCTGTACAGTAGTACAGAATCTAACCAATCATAGACGCGACTGAGTTGTAGTAACCAATGGGAAAGATGGGAAGCCTAGGGGGGAAAAATCATCTTTTATATTCATGGCTGATTAAACACTCCACAGTAAGCAGAACCACTTTGCTCATGACATTAAAGTTAATTCTCTGATTCTGGGTCTGATTAAAACCTGAGAGATTGTAAACACACATCTTATTGGATCAACGCCCGTGTGGACGTCAAAATCGGAAACCCTAATCAAAATAATTTCAATTGGATTAAAGAAATACTGGCCATGTATTATTATTGTTGTTGTTGTTGTTGTTATTATTATTGAGACACTCCTGGTGATGGACGGGTCACAAGAAGACTCCAAAAGTAACATGCTTTGGATCTGATCAAAGCAGATGTCCGCGAAAAATAAGCATTTATGAAACTGATATACAAACATCGCTGTCAGTGGTTCTGGAATGAGTTTGGCTTTTTCAATCATACTTATAGCTGGTTGTTTTGCGAGAAACTGCTGATTTATAATAATGTTTTGTTTATATAATTGTTTTCATTAGTGTTTTCTGTCCAAACACTGGTACAAATTGTGTATTAGATACATTGCAATGTTGCCTCTTTAACATGATTTCATAGGAAAGGTGGCTTAAAATTATTGTACTTTTTTAGTTGAATAAAAGTTTTCACAACACAGTAAACCAATATACTGTCCCTGGGTTGAAACCAAAACCGACATGGCCGCTAATGATGGGCAAAACAGAAGCGACGTTTACACCGCAATCCTCACACAGGAAGACTTGCTCCTTCGCTCATTTTTAGAAAGCCTTGGAGAGACAGAACATCATAGTTCAAGTCCATCGATTGATCGCTGTAGAAACTCAATTTAGCAGTACACGGAAAAGAAAAAAAACATAATAAAGAAAGAGACAAAAGAATCAGAGTGATGAAAGAAAATGTCTGAAGAGTTTATGAGAAGACAAACGCTACTGACAAAAAAACACCCCAACTGGATGAGAAAGGATGTGAAGGATTGAGCCCAAAAAAGGCAGCCTAAAACTCCTAGATGGCAGAAAGATACCAGACAAACAAGACATTACATCACATCCTTTGTCTTCAAATGAAACAAAGGACCATCTACTACATGCTCTGCCGCATCCATCAAATGAAGATAGGGACGGAACCGGAGAGCTTGGTGTCCTTTAATGAACTCGCTCGCTGCCTCGGCTCGAGAGCAGTTTATCAGTAAACCACCAGGAGTGGATGGACCAAGTTTTAGAAAGGTCCTTAATTAGAAGCACTTGTTGTCTGTTTTGATTTATTTTTAGCATTTGGCTTTTCATCAACCTACAATCTGATTCTGCTTACGAAGAAGAAAGATCTGGGATGTTTGAGAAACTTGTGGATTCTAAGATCCTCTCCGAGATCCTCTAACTAAGCGGTGTTGGCAAAACGTCTCCAGGCTGAGCGTCCCCACCGAGTTCCCGGCTGCTCCTGGAATGCATTTTGACAATTTGTTTTGAGATCTTAACATCGGATTTGTTTCACGGCATCGGGAGAACGTGATGTTTCCCATTAAGGATTAAGTCTTGTTAAGACTGTGAGTAGCTCTGGCCACGGCCCAAAGCTTCTCTCATACTGCTGGTGTTACACAATAATGTTTACAGACTAGTGAAAATAAATGGAAGCCTCATCAGATCCTTTCCAGTCAGTAGAAGAACACTAGAATTCAGCACTCACGATCAGTAGGTTTACGTTAAGATTTGCTGAGACTCGCACTGTCCCTCGTGGTGATGGTGTTATCCAAAGACAGACAACACGTACTGTACTGTATCGCCGTATTGTTTGCATCTTCTTTCATCTGTTTCTCATTTCATCCGTCTTCTGAGTCAAAGCCCAGGCCGGGACCTGTGGAGCGTACGCAAAGCACCTAGGCTAATTTCTGTGTTTAACTGAGGTACACAGTACATGCAGGACTCTTAAACACATTATCTGAGCACGTTAACCTGACTTCAATTTAGTACGATTTCAGTCAAACTAAAATATTTACGTTTGTTTAAAGTCCAGTTTTAGCTTGGCTAACACAACGTCACTTAAACGTACCAAAGTGAAAGCAACGCCTGACGTCGCTAAGATAAGACTTCCATGGCTTTTCAGTTTCTTGCACCAAGAGCTGAGAAGTGATGATGAAATGAATCGCTTTTGCTGACGATATCATCACTGTAATCATCGAGCAAAACGCAGGCATCGGACACATACTGTACAGTAAATGAATCCCCCCAGAAGCTCCGTAGATCCTCTTACTCTTGCAGGAACTGGAAGAAAAGTAATTCACTGCTAATTAGAGATTGGCTCCCTGAAAGAGAACACCAACTCTCCAGCTGCACTCTTGGATACAAGTTTTGGAAACAGTCCTTTAAAAAAAAAAAAAGGATCCAGTGCTTAATAACCGAAGGCTGTTTAAAGTGATAAGGGCAGAAGGTATCCATTATGGTCTAGAAGAGCTTTTGTATTCTAACCTTCTTCTTCGTTTTTTTTAATCAGATCCACCGCTCTAGTGGATTTGCTGAGACGTTTTCGAGAACAGGACTGATTGAGATTGTTCACTAGAAGGAGAGCTGCTTAGTGTGTGCTTAAAGCTTCCGAACACCCATGACCTCTGTGTTTTACTTTTTTAGCTCTAACTGCTCGGGAGACTATTGCAATTAAAGAAAGCTGTATGAGAGAGACAATGTCGAGTGAATATCATCCAGATTTAACTGGATACGCTTCATTAGTCGCATTTTGCATTAATGTTCTGACATGCGCTTAAAAAAATGTAAATAGAGATTGTATACGTTTAGAAATACTGAGATACGTACCGCGTTTTCTTTTGTGTATATATATTTTTACTTTATACTTGTACATTTAAGATGCTAAAATGTTGCAGTTCCTCTATAATTCTACAGGTGGTGTGCTCTTAACTTTTCACACAAAGTGTTTACTAAGTTTGTTTAAAATTGTAACAAAATAAAAAAAATCTCTGGTGGTTCCGGTCCCCAATAAATGCACGAAAAATGTCTATAAATAAAAAATAATAAAGTCCCCCTACAGCGTGTGAGGCTCACAAACAGTGCCCTTAGATCTACAAAGAAAAGAACAAAATACAGGAGGATAAACAGGCAGCTGTTCGCTGTTTTGAATGACGTCATTGCAGACCTCGGTGTGTTCAACCAGATGAAGCGGAGAACTAGATGTCTTAGCAACATGCTAAGTAGCTAACTCAGATTAGTATTTTTAGATTTAACAATGTATGTATACAGTATGTAAAGCATCATATAGGAAGCAAAGGTGTGTGCTATGCGTTTAAATAATCATGGCCAGTTTTCAGTTTAAAAGTTTGTAAAATTTATATGTTAACACTAGAAGCGCCGCGCCAGTGTCACCTACTAAAAGCGCAGTTCAGCGGTCATTTGACCGCCTATTGTTTTGAATGGGAAGCTGCTGCTGACACACAATGATCGCTAGATGGCGCTTTCACCAAGAGCAAATAGTTTAGCTCCAAGATCAACTTGCACTTGGACAATGCGCCATTCATTCCCGCGTTGATAATCAGCGGTATCTTTTTTCATATTCAACTGAGAAAACCTACTACAGAGTCTCTAAGGGGAAAAGGGGAAAAACGGCAGAAAAAAAGCAAGTTATGTTTTGCAAAAAAGTTTTTGGCATGACATTTTTTCTGCCGTTTTTTCTCCTCCTTTGTCCATCTAGGGGCTTCATACTATAACAAAAAGGAAAGCTCCACTTAATTTTATATCGTATGGAGAAAATTATTCGTTTTTTCATTCTATTTGAAACTTAGTTAAATTTATAATTATTGAAAATTTAGGTTTTTTACTTCTTTGTGCCGAAAACATACCGATCCATGACTGTGCCTGCCGTTACACCCCTAGGATGAGGCGCGACGGTGCACGGTGCAGATGCAGGTTTTACCCAAGTCTCTGTCTCCAGTAATTCATATGTATGTATTAATATAAATGTACCATTTATCACACTTTTAGTGTGTGATGTGTTAAGACGCTGGCCAAACACCATGGTGATCTACATTGGAAGATCTTACTCTACACATCACCATTTCAATCAACAACATATCAAGATCATGCAGATCATGTCCTCCATACTGAAGGTTTGGTTCTTGTTCCTGGATGGATCCTGATCTGTTTAGTTATAGCTGGTGAGTACTTGAAGTTTCTGATACAAAAGACATTTCTGCTATGATTGAGATCGAAACCTAATAATTTCACAGCTACGAATACCATCTACCATCCATCCATCCATCTAGGAAGCTCTTTAGTAGTGTAGGAACCATTGTATTTATATCAACAACAACAATCGCACACTACGGGCAATCTGGGAAATGCCAGTTAGCCTGATCTGCATGTCTTTGGACTGTGGGAGATATCCCCTCTCCCACCAAGCACGGAGACAACATGCAAACTCCATGCACACAGACTCCGAGGTGGGAATCAAACCCGGACCCTGAAGGTGCGAGGCGACGCCACTTTGGTGCCAGCAGGAAATCCAGGAAAAATTAATCACACTGTCCAAGTAGGATGGATGGCATACCATCGTTTATCAGAGCAACATTAGCTAATGGCATGAACTTGTGTGGGCACTTAGGACTTTCCTCCAGGCGTGTGAGGACGCCATGTGATGCAACATGAGCAGAAGTTCAAAAAGACACCTTAGGGGACACCTGTCATGTGATGGGCAGGTCAGGTTGTGGTAGGTCAGATGACCAAATTGTGAGGAATATACAGGGGAGGAAAGAGTTAAATAAGCTCTCTCTCTCTCTCACTCTCTCTCTCTCTGCACCTACAAACTTTTCCCTGATAGGCGTTAATTTACTCCAAGAAAGTAAGGATTGACACTTTTCTCCTGCATCTCTTCCCTTGGTTTGGCATAAACACTCTGAATCACAGAGACTTCTGCAGCTCATCAGTGTGACTGAAAGAATGCCTCGAGTCACCAGAAAGAAAAAGCAAGAAGGGAAAAACAATTGACTCAAGCTGTCACTGGCTCTAAGGCTGACTCATCACAAGTAGAGATTCTTTCTACGTGGAGATTAGGTGTTTCTGAAGTGTCTGTGACGACTGCAAATAAGGTAAGCTCATTCGACACAGAACGTCTACAAAGCTTAGATGCACATCCAACAAACTAGTCTGGAAAATGAGTTCATTTTCAGGTTGTTTGGATTGCAAGTGACGGTCCAGCAGGAACTTTTGATTGGCAAATAATGTGGTGATGATAATTTGCCGATGTTTAGGTAATATACAGTAGGTATTTGGTTCTTTTTGAATGTTAGAATGACTTTGGTGAAATTTATTCTAAAAATGTTGACAACATGGTGATGGGATAATGTTGATCCAATGCATAAAAACAATGTAAAAAAATTATAAAATAATAATAATAATAATAATAAAAAGAAGTGTGGCACGGTGGTGTAGTGGTTAGCACTATCGTCGCCCTGCACCTCCAGGGTCCAGGTTTGATTCCCTTCTCTGTGTGCATGGTGCTTGGTGGGTTCCCCAGGGTACTCCGGTTTCCTGACACAGTCCAAAGACCTGCAGATTAGGCTAATTGCCGTTCCCAAATTGCCTGTAGTGTGTGTCCTGCGATGGATTGTCACCCTGTCAAGCGTGTACCCCGCCTCATGCCCTAAGTCTCCTGGGATAGGCCCCAAGCCACCCGCGACCCTAAATATAGGATAAAGCAGTATAGATGATGAGTGAGTGAGTGATACCAAACCGATGGCCAGAGCAGAATTTGAACTTTAGTCACTGCATTTATACCACAGCACCACTAGGGGGCATGCTGCTGATGCTAGTAAATGCGCATAGATACAGAAATAACAAGTGCCACATTACAGTAGAGTAATTTACAAGATACAGTACACATGCTGTGTGGTGGGAAGCTGTTGTGTCCGTCTCACAAACTTAAGGGAACATGGATGTGGATGCAAATGGACATTAATCAGCATAAACAGTCCAAATAAAGGTTATCATTTTATAAGTAAATTCAGCTTTTATTTTTCACGTACACATACAGTAACTGCAGAGTGAAATTCTTTATTCTTCACATATCCCAGTTTTGTTAGTAGACAGGGGTCAGAGCGCAGGGTCAGCCATATTTATGCCGCCCCTGGAGCCGACCCAGTTAAGGGCCTTGCTTAAGGGCCCAACAGCAGCACCCTACCGGGGCTCGAACCGCCGACCGTCCAATCAGTAACTCAGAACCTTAACACATTAACCCACCACCATAAAAGTCATTGGGCTTTTTTAAAAACAACATTGTCCTTATAGTGAACGTCATCTCAACATTGTTACAACTGTATTACAACACTCAGTAAGTGTTAGGGTTCCTGCTGTGGGAGTGCACCAATCTGGACTCCTCTGACCAGGTAAATACCAGGGCAGTGTTTTAATGCCAATGCAAGCTGCTCCAGCAACCAGACTGACCTCAACCACAAACGAAATTAACAAAAGGTTAAAGATCTGTCGAGGCACTGAAACCTCCTAAGGTCACGGTCATCACAGATTTCCTACAAAAGGTCACTTTTTAATAAAAGGTCACATCTACCGTAGCACTCTGAGCGGGTCTTCAGTTTGTCCGATGATGAAGAATCCAACAATAGGTTTAATCGTTTTGCAATTAGTAGAGCCACTTTGGATGGAGAAAACTGGATGTTCAGAATCCTGAATTGTATTATTTGTAAGAGAAATGGTGGCTCAGCAGTCATGGGTCGGGGTTACTGATCAGAAGGTCATGAGTTCACATGGTGTGGCTCAGTGGTTAAAGCATCGGACCATGGATAGAAGGTCCTGGGTTCAGACCCCAGCACCATCAAGTTGCCACTGTTGGGCCCTTGAGCAAGGCCCTTAAACTTCTGTTGCTGACATGTAAAAAAAATAAAATAAAGAAAGAAATAATTAATTAATTAAAAAAGAAAGATAAAATGCAAGTCACTTTGGATAAGGTCGTCTTCCAAATACTTAAATGTAATGTTTTCGACCGAAGACTACCAAGCATTCAGGAAGCTTTAACCCTTTCCGCCCCTGCAGGACTGTACCACAACTGAGCCCGCGCTCTTACACCTGCTTTCTAACAAGCCAGGATGCAAAATAAAGAATTTCTGCAGATGTGATAATGCTATTAATTTATATAAAATTATCCATCGACCTCACTTTATCCATCCATGTTTATCTTAATCTAAATGAATTTTTTTTCTCACACATTCAAAAACAAAATAACGTTGCTTCCATCCAGCTTAACGGAGACAGTTCCTCAGTCTAAGCGGATTTCAGCATCGAGAAATGCCTCAGTCAGCACTTACTCCTCCACCACGCATGCTTAGCCATTACACATTTGCTATTTGAATGATCAGTCTCTGAAAAATGCGGAACTTCAAGTTCTGACTACTTCTTCTTCTTCTTCTTCTTCTTTGGGTACTTTGTGTTCCATCTTATTGACATGAAACTAATTGGTACAAACAAACCCTGAAATATCTGCAGTACATCTTGGATAAGAGGTTTACATTTAACTTGAGAAATAACAAGTATGTTTAGTTTTTTATTTATTTATTATTTATTTATGTATCTTCTATCCTCAGTCCAGTAAATCACACAAATCAGAAGTTAAATGAAACATCTCCACTGTTTTTTGCCCATCTTCTTGCACAGATCATTGCCTTGCCTAGTTTTGCTGTTTTATTGAAAATGTTTCATATTCAAAGATAAAATAAAATCAAGGCTAAACTTTTCAATCGAAAAAAAAAACAAAAAAAACTAAAACGCAACAGTGTCCAGATATCTGCGTGTGTGTTTAGTTACTAAGAAATAGAGAAGTCAACTCCGCTGTAAGTGTTGTTTTTCTGCCCTGGTACATAATCTTAAAACTATTAATATTTGCGATAAAAATAATATTAGTTATCCAAAACCCTATACTAATTAGCTTGAATTAAAAAGCTAGTCAAGATACATCTCTCAAATTATGAGCTACAAATGATTTTGACACTAAAAGTAAACATATCATCTGTTTATTTGATTTTAGTTCATTTTAATCGAAGTAATCAAAATATATTGTTTAAATGATAAAACCCCAGACCCTTATTTTCAGCAAAAGGAGATAAAGTGGGTCAGTGATGCTCGTCTTAACTTGAGTGTTAAATGTTTTACTCGGGTTAATGCTTAATAAGAATATTTGCTAGAGAGCTAATAAACTGGAAGAAATAAGAAGAGTTAGCTAATATACTTAGCTAGCTTATGACTCATATTTTTTTATATACCATGTTAACAGCGGATGTGTTGTTCACCTTAGCATAGCTGACTTGATTACTTAATATAAGAACAAAGTGTGTATGTCATAAGGATGTAAATGATTAATTATTATTGGATTAATTAATGTTAAGAATTCATCCCTTTAAAAATTTATTAACTTAATAATGTTTGTTGTACAACATGTTTTTCTGTCATTCCCGTAGCTATTAACTTGTGCAACACAAGAGGGCGCACTTTCACGCATAGATAGACATACATACACATATACAGTACATCTAGATAGACAAATATACATACAAAAACTACTTTATAATTATATAAAATTAGTTTCATTAAATTTAACATTATTTGATTATAATATATCCTGTGGTGGATTTAGCGTTCTGTCCAGGGTGTACCCGTCTTGTGCACTGAGTGCCTTCAGGTCTCCTGCAGTCATGAACAGGATAATCAGTATACAGTCGAACCTTGGATTACGAGCATAATACGTTCTGGAAGTGGGCTCGTATTCCAAAACACTCGTAAACCAAATTAAATTTTCTTATAAGAAATAATGGAAATTTAAATTATTCGTTCCACAGCTCTAAAAAATAAATACATAAAAATGATTAACACAAAATATAAAGTACGTTGCACATTACCTTTAAAAAAGTAAAAATAAATCCTGACAGATAAGTGTTTCTGTTTATGTGTGCGTGTGTGTGTGTGTGTGTGTGTGTGTGTTTAAATCTAAAGTAAGCTCCCCTCTCCCCCTTCTTGTCTTACACAGTTACCCTTTTTCCACTCTTTTCACCCACAACAGAAACACTGTTTTATCGAGAAAAAAATACAAATAAACAAGAAATCTCTCCAATGAGACTTGATTGAGCGACAAACTAACGGAATCACTGCTGTGAAGCAAAAATAAAACATATTAACCTGCACTTTACCTTTGAAAAGAATCGCGACAGAGCAGTGTTTCTGTGTAGAGCAGAGAGAACGTGTGTGTGTGTCTGTGTGACTGTGAAGGCAAATAAAAGGGGTCTGTGTGTGTGTGTGTGTGTGTGTGTGTGTGTGTGTGTGTGTGTGTGTGTGTGTGTGTAAAAGGCATGGTGTCCAATTATGCGCATGCACACAAACACACACAGCAGGCAAAGAGCAGGCTAAGCCTTAAGCAGAGAGATAAAATGGATTTTTAATCCCTCTAATGAGACTTGCTTTTGTTTTACAGGTGCGCTGTACACACAGACACAAAATAAAATATGTTTTACACACACATGGTCACAGTGTTATAGTAAACAGTACACACGTGCACGGAGGTTGATTATACCAGTAAGAGACGCGCACTAAGACCCAGCAGGGGAGATGATTACCCACAATTCTGCAGCGCAAGAAAAAAAATTTGGCTAAGTTGTGATTATGTGACGCTCTGCGTCAAAACAAGAAGCGCATGCGTGATACATGGAACTCAGTACTCATAAACCAAGACTTGTTCGTTTTCCAAGTCAAAATTTATTGAAAGATCTTTGGTCGTGCCTTCGAGTGGCGCAGTGGTAAAGTGCTCGCCCTATCAACCAAAGATCCCGATTCCCGGGTGATGCTGTGACCTCTCACAGCCGGAGGACTAGAGAGAGCTGATTAGCCGAGCTCTCTCACAGGGGAGGGATGGGAGGTACTTTTGGCTCCACATTAATGACGGCTCTACAGCCAATGAGGGGCGTCTGTGAGCTCACACAAGCAGAAGGAGCAGAAAGCGCTTTCCTCCGAGTGTGTTACGCGTGAGCAAGCAGTTCGAAAAGATGAGGTCTGTGGCGTAACGTGGGTCAGAAGAAACACGTGATAGTCTGCGGCCCACCCGACGGAGTGGTAGTAGAAACCTTATGTGGGAGCCCCCTAGTGACGGGGAGGAATTGGATACGACTAAATTCAGGGAGAAAATCTGGGAAAAATCCCCCCAAAAAAATCTTTGGTCGTCTTGCGGACCAACACTCGCAAACCGCATTACTCGAAATCCAAGGTTTCAGTTTATATAATGAGAGAGAGAGAGAGTTTCTGCAACCATCTAATCTGGAAAATCTGAAGGGGAATGCACATATTGCTCATCCTGCTCAAAACTGAAAACTATCCCAGGGGACTCGGGGAACAAGGCGGAAACCTAATCCACTGCAGGGCACAATCTAGAAACACACTGGTTCCCAAACATTGGGTCACAACCCACAACTGATACACAACTGTGGTCGTGTTAACCGCAGGCAGTGTGCCATATTAATATTATTAATAAATGAATAATTCTTATAGCTAACATGGCAATTAAAATATATGATTTTGGTGTGAATATAAACAGAATTATTAGCAAAGAAAAAAAGTAATAAATTAGTAAGAACGATTTAACATTTTAGATGACAAATGCCATGAATTATGCCCTCTCGAAGGTTGAGTGCAAAACAACTCCGTTTAATATTAACTTATTAAAAAGAAAGAAACAGAGAGACAGAGAGGATGAGAGAGAGAGAGAGAGAGAGAGAGAAGCCACTGCCTGCAATCATGTTTCATTCCACTTTTCTCACATAAATGAGAGAAAGCCTCGGGAGAACAAGGCCATTATCAGCCAAATTAATTCTTGCCAGTAAGAGACACACCACTGATGAGGAAGTTGATAAACAAGTGAGTCTTTAGGGGCGTAGAGGCGTATTAAAGATCTGTTCACACCACGAGTGAGTCTCCTGCAGTATATCTGCGTCAGTCTGAGCAGGACATCTGGGTCAGGACTTTTGGAAGATTACTCATCATATAAAAACTCTCTCCTCTGTACGAAATGTACCATGATTCAGCCATCCACAGTTACATTTTTATTTTTTTTCCCACATGTCAACTGTCAACTTATGACATTTAACAGGACTGACCAATAAGAAAAATGCATTTTTAAAAAAAAAATATTTTATAAAGTAAGTTAGACGGGAATTTTGATCAGCCTGATATTTTATTCCTTTTCAGTTCAATGCATTTAATTTCCTACACCAGTTAACAGTATTAATATAGACAGGTTGATTCATGGTTCAGATTGTGTTTCTTATATTATCTGGCATCCATCCAAAATGCATAAACATTTTGGCATATTTATTATTGTACGACTCACACAGGGATTTATTTGGCATATTCCTTGATGCTCTACTGAAACACAGTCCTGGTGCGTGCCGTATCCCGTCTGTTCCAACTTCATCAGGTGACAATCGTGTTCCTGTTTTATTAATCTTGTGTTAAGTGATAAAACCTAATGCATCACATCTCAGTGCGTCACGCTCATGCCCCACCATGCAGTTTATTTTTCATGTAAAACAACTGCATTTTTTTTTTTTAATGTCTTTGGTCCCCGTGTTCTATGTACAGTATACAGTAGAGTCATTATGGCTCTGAGACCCAGACCCTTTAAAAAAAATCAATTATTTATGAACAATAAGACATTATGACTGCAAATATATATTATATTATTTTGCTTCACAGCTAATATGTTATAGTATTCGGTTTAATATTGTTTAAATTGTTTAAAGATAATAAAGTACATAATCATCATCTGATAATGTAAATATGCACTACAGTAGATTGTTGCATGTTAATTTAAAGTGAATGCATGAAGCCATAAAGTGTACATGGTTTAAATAAAGATTGACTCCAGATTGGAAGATCAGAAACATCAGACAATCTGCATAAAGATCAACTCAGATTTAACTGCATAAATAAGATTTACGTAATTTAGGCCAAATCAAAATGGGCAACTTCCTACGTTTAGTGGAGCTCGAAACGGCCAACTTCCTGTGTTTTGAGACACTGAAAATGGCCAATTTATTCTGTTTATTGAAATTCAAAAATGGCCGAGTTCTTGGATTTCGAGAAACTTTTTTAGGAGACAACAAATTTGTGTTTAATAAAGTTGGAACTGGCCAACTTCATGTTTAGCAAATCACAAATTAACTACTGTACACACACACACACACACACACACACACGTCCAACAGGTAAAATTAGGACATAGTCTAAATTAGAGCTATAGAGGGGTTGGACAATGAAACTGAAACGGCTGGTTTTAGACCACAATAATTCATTAGTATGGTGTTGGGCCAATACAGCATCATTTCATCTTGGGAATGACAGATACAAGTCCTGCACCGGGGCCAGAGCGATTTTGAGCCAATCTTCTTGCAGAATGGTGACCAGGTCACTACGTGATGCTGGTGGAGGAAAACATTTCCTGATTCGTTCCTCCAAAACACTCCAAAGTGGCTCAATAATATTTAGAGCTGGTGACTGTGCAGGCCATGGGAGATGTTCAACCTACACTTTTATGGTTATCAAATTATTATGTGCATTATCATCTTGATACACGGCACCGCCTTCAGGATACAATGTTTGAAGCACTGGGTGCACATGGTCCTCCAGAATGGTTCTGTAGTCCTTGGCAGTGACCCAGCCCAAGATTTTTGCTGCTTGCACCATTGAGACCGATGTTTGGCATTGGCACGAGTGACCAAAGGTTTGACTATAGCAGCCCAGCCATGTACAGTGCACTGACGTTACCCTGGATACCACGGCTTCTGATACATCACAAAGACTGTCAGGTGACTGTCTTGGTCACAGATGCACCAGCGAGACGCGCACCAACTATTTATCCTTTTTTGATATGTCACCCAAATGTACCGTATGATCTATGAAGCACAACCTTGTGTGAAGGCCCCGTGCCACACCCAGGACGTCTTAATAACAACAGATTCCAACCTGTGTGCTGATTTTCATGACTTTTATGTGAAGCCAGGGATGAGGACCTCCAAAAGCCCTGGATGCTGGAAAAAAAGAAAATTCTTAGAAGAACAAGAGGGCCCATCACACAATGTGATGTCATAGTGATGTCATAGGGCTGTTATAGTGCTATTACAGTGCTTGGGCCCTACAAATCAAAGATCTTCGTTGTGAGTTTTGATGAAGCTGATGTGAGAGTAACTCCCACACTTTTGCTTTGCTGAACAGCTCACTGGTTGTTAACATGACTTACATTCTGGCACTACAAGCAGTTCCCCGAGAGAACCCAATCAGTATCAAAGGGTTATAAAGAAGAAAATAAGGCTTTTATTGTACAGTGTAACTGCCTGTTTTACTGTGAACATCACAAACTCCTGACCAACAAACCAACAAAGATTATTTCTTTTTACTTTTTTTTTGTACTGTAAAATAGAAAGGGGTCAAGGTGAACGCAGAACAGTTATGAACCCACACCAAGCTCAAATTTCCCGTATGTCAAGGAATAAGAAAAATATGCAGTAGAATTATGGGAAATTGCTTAACATTAGGGGGAATTGGCTCCCAGCGTCTGAGTTACTGGTATGTGTGTCAGTGTCTTCAGTTTTGTACAATATCTATTGCAGAAGTTCGAGCTTTGTGTGCGGGATGTTTATTATAGCAGAAGGGACGTAAGTGAATATCAATGTTTAGATTTGAAATGAACAGATACTGTATTGTCTACACATACAGACAGAAATGTTCTGAGAACAACAGAGATACAGATGAAGAAGTATACAGTCCATGCATGAAAGTCTGACCATCTTAAATTCGGCTGATGAAGGCAGTTTTTTCCTCTAAAGTCTCGTGACTGCAGTCGCTCTATAGTTCTCCAATAAAGACCTGGACGCCATATTACCTTAAACACCTCTTCTGTTATACTGAACTTAAAGCCTCTCAAGGTTTCTTCTTGTTGCTCATCAGAAACAAACTGATCAATAAAAAAAATTTCCATAATGTTTTGTTTTTCTGCACAAACATGCTTTGTTACAATGATCAATATTAAAAGCACTGTACAAATAAAATGTAATTGTCGCCTTGCACCTCCAGGGTCCGGGTTCGATTCCCATCTCTGTATGCATGGAGTTTGCATGTTCTCCCCATGCTTGGTGGGTTTCCTCCGTTACTCCGGTTTCCTCCCACAGTCTAAAGAGATGCAGATTAGGTTGATTGCCGTTCCCAGATTGCCCGTAGTGTGTGAATGAGTGTGTGAGTGATATACTGTAGCTGGAGGAAGCAGCATCCTGAAAAGTATACTAACCTCAACATTTGGAAAACTAAAACTTAATGGTTTATGGATAGTGAGTAGTGATGGGACGTTTGAATTATTTTATTAACTCGGTTCTTTGAATCTCGTTCATCAAAATAAATGTTTTTTTTTTAGTCATTTAGTTCATTTCGTTCGTTTGATCAGAAATAAAATAAAATGTTAATTTTTAGTAAACAGACCCTAATAAACAGATGTCTTTATACACAAATTTTGATTATAGTTTCAGTAATGAAAATATTACAACACCGCTAAGAATATATTATAATAAACAGAATGAGCAGCTCACCTCCCATATCTTCTGGTCTGAGTCATTCAAGTGACTCCTATAGACTCTATGCAGTGCATTACACAAGAAACAGAACTGAACGGTTCTTCTCGTGAGTCTTCTAGTCCGAGTCGTTCATTCTTGTGAATCTGTTGCACTTCATAGCATCTATGGGAGTCAAGTGACAAAAGACCGAACCACTCGGACTAGAAGGCTCAAAGGTAACCACTCAATTCTGTTTCCTGTACATAACCTATGGAGATTTTGCAAAGCTTTGCGCATCCAGTAAAAAAATGAACAGATCCCTCTCCGAGACTACTCGTTCTTCTGAGTCACGTTAAAGACTCGTTCAAAAAGAACGAATCGATTATTAACGACCCATCGCTAGTGGTAAGTGTTTATTAAGTGGAAACTTAAGGAAAGCTTGTAAAAAAATTTTCATTGTGAACTTTAAATATGTTCAAAAACTATCATTTCAAATCAAGTCAAGGAGGCTTTTATCCTCATTTTTACCATTTATTCTCCAGGACCAAGGGACTACAGTGCATAAACATGAAACTCCATACACACAGACACACAGGCGGGAACCCCGGACCCTGGAGGACGAGACACACTATTTCAGTAAAACATTTAATAAAACCTGTATATCGTATCTAAAAAAGTTCATATTGTTGATTATGATTGAATAAACGCGAGGCTAAATTTGTCCAACAACAAACAACAGCTAATTGTTTCCAGGAATCCTGAAGGCTGTATTGTTCATATTGCAACCTTTTTTAGATTTGTATACGGAGTTCCTGCTTTGTTTCGTTTTTAATCTTAAAACTGTAACTCATAATTGTCAAGGTTAAATCATTTAAAATACAGAGTTTTTGTCGGCTTCTCCCAGCAAGGGGTCGCCACGGCGGACTGTCCCATCCACACATACTGTACAAGCTTGGCACAGGTTGTTTTGTTTTTGTTTTTTTACACTGGATATTAAAAAACACTGGATATTACAAATTACAAATCCAGAGTACAGACTACACAGTCATGCCTGGGTTCATGCAGCCGAACTGATGTTTCGGAAAAAAAAAAAGACGAACACGTTAAATGTCAGAGAGAAGAAAACTTCTGCTTTTTGCTTTGGAAAGAGGAAGATGTACGAGACCAAACACCACGCGGTCATTTATCCAGTTCCCCAGACCCACTCTGTCTCAACCTTAATATTTATCTCAGCACTCTTTAGACAGACGAGTGTGTGCATGCATGCATGTGCATGTGCGTGTGTGTGTGCATGTGTGTGTGCTAATTATGGCTGTACAGATGGAGAAGCATCTCACTCTCTGAAGCGGCGGTTTTACCGCTCGAATCATATTTCCTTTTCAGGCGACTTTGACCCCTAGTTTGTGTGTGAAGAGGAAACATTTTCCCTTTCTCCCCCTCCCTCATTCTCACACACACTCTCTCTCTCTCTTTCTCTCTCTCTCTCACTCTTAAACACACACACACACATGCTTAGAAGAGAGTGTGTGCCAAATTACATGCAGACTTTTTGCATCACGGGTGAAAACTTTCCTGGTCTTGGTACGCTCAGCTGCCTAAACTCAGTCCCATCCTTCAGCAGATGGCGTGAGGAAGGAGCGTCGAGGGTTCTCCGGAGCAGCACATGGATATGGCACACAAGGTGAAACCTCCACTACGGAGGTCCTTCAGCGAGCATGTGAAGGACTCGACCAATAAGGCTTGGGATATATTCTGGAGAAGCGCACGTGAGAAACGTCTCTCAGGTACAGCATGCCGTTGTCAATGATGGTCATGAGATCAATTGCATTTTTGTTTTTTCTTTACCTTCATGGTATTTGTGCAGTAAAAATAATGCATGTGACGAGTTCACTGCGGTGCTTCAAATGAAACATTTAAAGAAAAAAAGGTGTAATAGTGAAAAGTTCTAATTAATCATTTGTGCTTGTTGCATCATCACCTTGGGTGTCAGATTTGCTGCGTAATGCTTGTCCGTGCAAATTCTGAAAGTAAATCACGGCTTCTGCCAACTTTCCTAAGTTGTGACCTGATAGATTGTGCTGATCAGCAAATTTTATTATTATAAAAAAAAAAAAAAGCTTGGATTTTTTTTTAGAAACTCATTATATCTTTAGGCTTTAAAAGGTGACACTGAAGAAGAATAGATGGATTTGCAACGTGCATACATTTGCAGGCTTTCGGACTACATTAACCTGCTGAAACAAGACAAGCCTCAATTGCTCAACTGGCTATTATCTGCGACCTCAAAGCCTTCTGAGAATCCTCAGGAAGTGGCCAGAGGGGTCGGGAGCCAGGACGTCCGAGAGAACCCGCTGTCCTCCCGGCCTCTCTTCTCTCCGCTGACTCGCACGCTTATTTCGGGTTGGTGTTTATAGCGGTACTGTCCTAATATTTACCCGAGATGACCAGGATGTCATAACAAATACGGTCTCACACACACACACACACACACACACACAGCCGAGCTCAAGATGTGTGTCGAAAATGTGCAATAACTTCGAACGGCCCACGAGAGCTCTCCGAAGACCCGTAAAAAGCGAGGAGGGCTTTGTTGTGAAATCGGACACTAAATCTAAATCAATAAAATCTAATGAGGTGCCATGCACGCTGATGCGCCGCCCAGGGTGCTTTCGACAACATGTTGGCAAAAGAGCCAACACTTAAAAAATAAATTAATTCATTAATTTAAAAAAAAGGGTTTCTTGGAAGGAAAATAAGAAAGAAAAACAAAAAAGTTGGAGAAAACATCTGGTTCTGGGAGAGGGAGGTGTGTGAAACCGAGCCTTATCTGCTTTCTCTCCGTGACAGTTTTGTGATCCTGGCCTAACTATTTCTTCTGCGAGAAGGCTGATCAGTTTGTGTTGTTCGCTCACATCATGTAAGCATTACCTCATTTCATGCACCAGAGCCATGTGTGTGTGTGTGTGTGTGTGTGTGTGTGTGTGTGTAAATGGTGGGCTTTAGCCAGAGGAAAGAAATGGGCTGAGCGCTATTATGATGCAGAGCAGGCCCCTGAGCTTGGAGAGATTACTGTGAGAAACCCTTCCCAGATGTTGCAATCTTAACAGAAAAAGAAAAGAAACATACACAACTGGAGGAAAAAGAGGGGAGGAAACGGGGTCAGGTTTCACATTTTTCTTGGCTACAACAACAACTCAAAGATCTCTGATCTATTTCAGAAAGAAGAAAAAAAAATAACAAAAAATAATAATAATTCACGGCCCTTCTCCCCCTCATCTCTCGGCCAGGAACGGTTCAGAATATCTGCTTGCAGAGTGTTTTATCAAGGACGGATGACGATTTTGATACCTAACATCTGTGCAATTCATCGTGTAGTCACGCTACGCTGTCGCCGCTATCAGGGAGCAGAAGACGAGAAGACGATCAGTGAGCTTAATATCGCAGTTCAGGCTTGTGGCTTGTTAAGACGTTTTCCACCTGAGACATAAAATCCTCCTGAGCGTCACAGAACCACTTCAGATGGATATATAGAGAGTGATGGATCATAACCAAGCGTGAATAGTGAAGCTAGACACATTGATTTCACAGCCGTGCAAACTTCAGAAGTCATCCGGCTCTCAGGATGTTAATCTTGGAATGATTTCTCTTAGTCATTATTATTATTATTATTAGGGGCTGAAAACTGAAAGCCATATTACTGTGATTATTGTTACTATTACGGCGCTTTATAAAAGTAAGCACGCTGTAAAGCAGAATTGTTTAAGGACTTGTCTTTCATTTTCTTCTGCATTTCACACTTCTGCTGTGAATCAGAGGCAGAGTGTTGATTCGATTCAATTTTTCTGTGTTGCAAGTTTTGGTTCGATTTGATTGAGTTGCGTTTATTAATGTTTATAGTCTGATTTGTCTCAAGCAGGTTTTAAGTATTACAGTAATCTAATAAACACTGAAATGCTCTGTAACTTGTTGATTATGTAAATGCCACATCTTGTACAATGCGTTTTTTTTTTCCTGGCAATCTCATGCACCAAACTCCAGTCCAGTATTGCAACAATTATTCATGCACTCAAAAGAAGAAGCAGTGATACTCTTGCAAAATTCAAGTATTTGCAGAAGGTGCAAGTAGAGTTTTTTTTTCTAAAGTCTGCAATAGAATAAAGATTTCATCCACTTTAGACCAACAACGAATGAAGAAATTGCATAATCGATTAAATCATCATTTATTCTACACACACACAATAAACGACTGGAAAAATAACTGCAGATATTGAAATTTTAAATTCATATAAGAATGGGAGTTACTGTAGATCAGCATACGGATTTAATCCGTTCTGGAGGTGAGTCCTTGTGAAATGAAGGTGAAATGTCGTCTTGTAAAACGCATTGTCCCATAGGTAATAATGTAAATGCAGGTAATCCGTTCCAGCCACCCAAAAATATTACAGATATTACCAATTTCCAACACTATAATCATATTTGTGCATATAAAAACAATCAAAACATTTAGAAAAGCTGTGTAAATGAAGGAAAATATGAAATAAATAGACATTAAACCTTAAACCTAACCTTAATTTATGATTCCTCTCGGCCCCGGCTGCTTTAGAAAACAAACTGAAAGTGGCTCCCTTTTCTTCTTGCTACCGTCCTTGATAACATTATTAGGACCCATGGTGTTACGTCTTCACAAAATCTTACACAAAATGCCCAAAAAAAACAAACAAAGAAAACGTCCTATTTAGTTTGGCTCAGTACGGTCGATGGATTCTGATTGGCTTTTTGTCATCAGCCATGTTTGTACACTTGATTATTTGTTATTGTAGAACAATATGAAGATCCCGCAGGAAGTAGAATTTTTCACTTCACAACAATAACAACTCAGTAAAAATGCAGCTTCAACCTATCACCAGCTCTAATAGCAAGAGGGCAAATCTGGATGTGCTGTGTGGGTGGGAGGGGCATACGCTGTCAATCATATGCTATCAATTCTACGCTTTTAATCATACGCGGTCAATCATACGCGGTCAATCATATGCTGTCAATCATACGCTGTCAAACACTAGCAAATTCTGGGTCTCTCTAAGCTCATGAGTGCAGAAGAGGGCGAATAGCATTTACTGTAGAGTGTGTTGCGTGGTTCAAACTAGACAGAATTTTTATACTGCATATGGATACCATTCAGTACGTGTAGGAGTACATGCAAGAATACATTATCATAATTATTGTAATCTAGCACCGTTAGAGCTGGTTATTGGTTGCTTCCTCGATAATCTTATTAACAGTTTTACCTTTCACCTTTGCACGATATTACTTTTCATTTATTTAATTAATAATAGATTTGATGACTCTCAAATGGGACATTTAAAAAAATCTAAAAAAAAAAACACGGATACTTAATTTGTTCAGGATATACACGTGTAAAAATCATATAGTTTTAAGTGTACAGTAAATACGAGGGCTGGTCTCAGAACTCAAAGATAAATTCATAGACCATTGAGTTGGAGCACGTGTCCAGACGTTTGACTTAACCAAAATCACACAAAATTTCAGCACTGCGACCACAAGTCCAGTTAGTACTTTCACCCCCCCTCGAGTAATCCTAGATGGCTCTGGTATTCACCAGCACTTTTCTTTGAAACTGGAGAACTTCTATAACATTCTTTCTGGCCACTAAGCGATGGCATCCGGCTGTGCCCAAGTGCAACTCCTACAAACCCAGCGGCTAGCAGCTCGTAAACAGTCTGACCTCCAGAAGAAAGCAGAAAGGTCCAACAAATTATCTTCCTGTTTATGACTTCCCTTCCTCAATATACCTCATTTCCTTCATTTTAAATCATCTCCAACAATGCTTCCTCCTCTCGACTCGCTCATTTTCACCCCCACTAAGATGATTATCCTACATAATGGCCTTAGCCGAAGGTTCTTCCATTATGCATGGATTGGTCCAGCACTTCTACAGCAGCTGTCAATCCTGCCCCGAAGATATTAAATCAATTTCTTAATCAGCACATTTTCAGGGACACTGCACTCTAGTGCCTTTGTAAATGCTGTGCCTTGGAGACCCATGATTGAAGGCTAAGCCAGTTCAAACAGCTTCTCTTTTCTTTCTTTTTTTTTTTTATTATTATCTTCTCGAGTCGATATGTGGCTGTAATGTTAAAGGTGTCATATAAATGTGAAAATTAAAGTTGTGTCAGGTTTAGTTGACATTAAAACCTTTATATGTATCTGTATGGTGCTGCAAATCTCTCTCTCTCTCTCTCTCTCTCTCTCTCTATCTCCATATCTTGTCCGGATTTGAAGTGGAAATTCACCGGTGGTTTGGACCGGAAATTTGTATTTTTGGTGGGTTTGTTTTTTTTTTGCTCGTTTGGTTGTTGTTGTTGTTGTTGTTGTTGTTGTTTACAAACCCTACCCCCTTCCCTATAACCTCTAGAAACCACTGAGAGGGAAAGGATTTATTTCCTCATTTACAAATTACAACAAACAGCTGGAATTTGGAAAACATTTTCACTTTTTTCACCTTCTGCACAAACTCAACCTCAGCTACGGTACATCACTCGAGCTCCTCATCAGCCTCAAACACACACTACGAAACTTTCTGGCAAGCATTTAAACTTCAACTAAGTTCAGTTCTTTAAACGTAATTTAATGGCGAATCATGCGTGATCATGCTCTTTCGAAACTGCAACATCCAAAGGTACAAATCAAGGTAGTGTTGCTTGAAGTGGATGACAAAAGCAGTTAATGATATTCTATTGTGAGATTTTAAGGTTTGTTACATTCCAGAAACAGCAGAACAGGTTCTAAACGCTGAATGCTCGCAGGATCAGCTACAAGGTTTTGTTATAATCGCTAAAGTTACTAGGTTTAAACATGAGTTAATTGGGGACGCAGACTTAAACCATGTTTTTATATGGACTAATATTGCTGATTAAAGTTATGTATAACTAGTAATTATGGTTTTGTTTGTTTGTTTGTTATTTTTAATGTTTATTTCTCCTTTTGTGCATTGTAGCTACTTACTCATTAAGAAAAATTCAGTACTAAAACATTTTTGCGAAATGTAAATATACTGCTCAAAAAAATTAAGGGAACACTGCCCTGGTGTGTGTGTGTGTTTGTGTGTTCAAGTCAAACTGGGACTTCCCCTAAACGTGTTCCCCCTTCGAATTATATATTTTTATAAATAAATGCAGTTTTTTAAACAGCATACAAAAAAGTTCAGGAACAACTAAATACTAAATTCTTGCTTGTCGTCCCTCCTTTCGAGGCGTGTCAGGACCACGTCTCACACACTGCATGTCGCTGATTTTCCTCTTACATGGTGAAAGACTCTCACACAGCTGACTTTTTTTTTGCATTCACAATCATCCTCGCTATGAGAAGTATTATAGCGCCACCTACTAGATATTTCCCAAAGCTGCAGCTGCGTTTGGATGCAACAAGTCTAAAAAAAAAAAACGATACAGATGTCTGGTTTATAAATCAGTGCATCATTAAACTAAGGATTTATTTATTTGTCGATGCTGTTTTACAGAGATACTGCTTTGTGCACGGTGCAGAATGTAGTCTATTCGAAGACATGACTCTAAAAATAAATGCATACTAATTCTTTTTTTTGGTGCAGAAATTTGTATAAAAATGTGGTTGATTCCGTAGCTCAGGAAGGGAGTGTTAGAGTCCGGCTGCTGCAGATGAAAAGAAATGCTATTCTCATTTGTGTTAATTTCGAACAGGAACTTTTGGTATATTCAGTTACATCTCTGGAGGATGAGGGAATAAACACTGCATGACATTTATGTTAATAAACATGGTGTTTGCTCGTCCCGTGAGCTTTATATCTGACCCGTCACTTTTGTAAGTGTGGGGTTTGTACCCTGTTTAGTTGTTGAAAATATAACTTTAGGATCGCTAACGCTAGCTTGCTTGATTAATTGGGCTAACATCCACATCAAAGCTCCAGCATCGGCAGTTTGATCCTGAAAAGCACTAATACACACACAAATGTTTCTAAAATAGTTTTGTACACGGACTCCAGGGACTTCGCTGGCTCGGCCCGACAACACATGCATTCTTCATCAGCGTGTTTATCCGTTTTTTTTATGGCTCGTGACATAGCATCGAGTTTGCTCTTCAAGAATGTGAAACTATTCATCTGCACCTCTTCACCCATGAGCGGCTCCAACTTGCGCAGAAACCCCTGGCTCTTAAAGATGTGCTCGGGAAAATGAAATCCATCTCTTTCAAGCATCACTTCCTTTCCAGAGTCAAGTAGTGTATGCTGGTTTGCATCAACAGAAATGAAAAGAAGACAGGTTTTGTCGTTTTGCAAGGTATTTAATGTGCTTTGAGTGACGCCCCGTCTCCCCGTCCCCGTCCCCGTCCCCCACTACTACAGTCTATACAGGGACTCGTATACTGGCTCCTTAGCGAGCACGTGTGACATCAAAGAACAGCTCCGACTCGGTGGCTTACATGGAGATTAGCCGCCTCACAGAAAATTAGGACTGTGGATCTGTGTACATGCCGTTACCAAGAAGCAAAGCTTTATTTATTTATTTATTTATTTATTTATTTATTTATTTTCTGCCCTGCAAGCAATTACCATCATGTGTGTGCGAAGTAAAGGTCCATAATCTTTTATATAGTTTAAGAAAAAGAAATAATGAGCTATAAAGAAGCTCTTCTACTTACTCATAATAAGCATTCTGCACGTGCCAACCGAGCACTTAAAAGGACTCGCGGGATTTTCCTGGCAAGCTTCCATACGTGTAGTAATTTTTATAAACAGTTATGGAGAACTAAAGAACGTTGCAGTAATATGGGACGTTTTATTGAAGTTTCAGTTCACCCATCTGGTCATTTTCCTAATGGAAACCGACGCTAATCGCTTGGTCAAGGGTTCACAGTGATATTAAAGAAAGAAAATAAAATAGCCAAAAGTGTGGTCTTTCCATTTTAGAAAGTGTTTCTTGATGGTGCCACTTATAACACTCGATGCACTCTCCAAGCAGATGATCTCCTCCAGAGCGTCATCTCATGGGCTCACTGACTCCTGAGTGGAGTTCGTCAGTCGGTGATCGGTGGAAATGTTCCCGTTCAGTGAGTAATCAGGGTTCCGAAACATGATGATCGTGGATCTCGTAACATCAGGTTTGCTTCTGCAACTCGAAAAGCGTAGGGGTGTAGGGTCTGAGACGGCTGACGAGTCCTAACTGCAATCCCAATCTGTCTCTCTGGTTGGAATTGATTTTTAGAGTGTTTTTTTTTAGAGGAAAAGATTTATTTGCTCTAAAAATTATTACATTTATTTATTTACTTTCCTAAACATTTACATTTAGGCCTTTAACAGACGCTCTTATCCAGAGTGATGTACACAAGTCCATTGAAGCTTCCATCATTAAATATGTTCTTATACTGGTTCCCGAGGTTACTAACTAGACATACCACTGCTGGGAAGAATGATTTTTTAATTTAATTTTATAAATTTTTTGGTCACCATTATCTCAAAACTTGTGGTGCATAGTTAAATAAAAAAAAAAAATAGTAAAAAAAAAAAAAAAAGATTCACTATAATACATGGGTGGGGCAGCTCGGTGGTTAAGGTGATGGACTGCTGAACAGAAGGTCCCCAGTTTGAGCCCCAGCACCGCCAAGCTGCCACCGTTGTGCCCTTGAACAAGGTCCTTTACCCCAACCGCTCGGATACCATCAGGTGTCGAGCTTGAATCCTGGCCCGTAAGAAACGGCCACTGTAACGACGGCCGAGTGGGGAGTATACATCACCCCATGGCATGTGGACAGAGACTGCTAAATAAAAATGATTTAGCATTTAGTTAGCGGTTTATGTATTTTAAAAACATTTTCAATTGTTAAAAATATACTTACATATTGTACTATTTAAATACGATACATTTTATACCTACAGGGTTTAAAGGTTCTGGCCTCATTTTAAAATTATGGCAGCTACTTCCAGTTAATTAATATTGGTTAACAATTATTATATTATTATTATTAGTAGTAGTAGTAGTAGTAGTATTAATATTAGTATTATTATTATTTTGCCCTGTGTGCAATGATTAGTTGCCTTTTTCAGAAGAGACATAAAACTATCTGAGTTTCTGCTTCCCGCCATCTTTTATTGCGTTAAAGATTTTTTCACAGACACGTGTGCAGTTCTCAGGAAATAGGATCAAATAAGATCAGATCAGATAAGATAGTTCTTTATTAATCCCGAGGGAAATTGCAGTTCTGGAGCAGCATTAAACAACATAATAACACAGTAAAGAAGTAAACAGTATAACAGTAATTACAGTAGGACAGAAACAAAGACCTAATCAAGTACTCGGGAGGATCTGATTTACAGAAATGAGCTATTATGCACAACTGTCTATATACACTGCATACATATACACTATATATACATATACATACAGTTTATACCCACACATATCCCCTCGCCTCCATTTCTACATATTTTGCTTACAAAGATCAGATCAGATGATGTCAGATGATCAGACAGATGAACAGACGAGAGGGGAAATGAGGTCGCTGCTGAGGCTGTTACATAAACAACCAGTTTTTAAATTGTATCTTTATGCACTTTGCAGCCTGTCGCAGTAAAACCTGCAGTTAATTCTTTAATGTAACCTACATCATTTCATTTCATTTCATTTAATATGAAGAAATGATACACACTTACACACTTGGCGCCAGTTCATTCTTCATCAGCGACCAGAAGATTACATGTTTTTCTCCCCAATATAGTAAACAGAGCAGAGCAAACTTTCTGTTCTACAACAAACTCATCTACTTCATCTGTGTGTCGATTTATACGCTCTTATTGTTCTCAGGGTTTTAGAGACAAACGACTGAGATTTATTGTTCAGTTGGAAATGAGCAGAATACAAAAGCAGGTCCATCAAACTGTTCTTTATAACTCTTTATTCTTCCTAGAACAGTGTGTGTGTGTGTGTGTGTGTGTGTGTGTGTGTGTGTAGTTGTTGTGTGCTCTAACAGTTTCTGATCTTAGATAATGTGTTAAAATCTTAATTAAAGATAGAAGTATCCAGGCATAAAATGTACTCTGGGGGAAAGTCGTGACTCCGGTAGTAAAGCATGCAAAACAAATGTTTTAAACAGATGAAATTAACTAAATGTCACGTTTTTTTTTCCACATGAAAACGTATGTGTAAACCTGACTTGCATTTTAAAGTAGCTACGCCATTTATTCAGCTTGGAGAGATCATGTGTTGTTAACAGGCCCGCTGCTGCATGGCTAGTGTTATATAGTGTCTAATGGGCTAATCAGACGTGAAATATTCAGTAAATTCTATATAATTAAATCGAAGGTTTTGTCTGTACATCGGTCAGAACTCGCTCTTTCAATAATATCTTTACATTTAATACATTGGAGGATCAGAACCGAGTCTCAGGAAATTTCCGGTCTGTCTGTCTAACCAGATTTTTTGTCACATCATCACACAAAACAGTGGACAGAATCTACTGAATCTCCTGCAGTCCTTAGATCTCTGCCTGAAGTTTAATCTGCACCATAAGTGAAATCTAAATCTTGAGTAAAAGCGATGTTATGAACAGTTACGTGCCAGATTTAATAATCTACTTTAAAATAAACCACTAATGTGCAGTGTTGGGTGTAGCGCGTTACAACGAACAACATACTTGAAATACTTTTTTTGATGTAATGAGTAATCTAACGCGTTACGTCCACTATTTAAGTACTCAGATATTTAGTTATATTTTCAAAAATGTAATCTGTTATTCGGACAATTTATGTAATCTGTGAGCCAGACAGCAGTCAATCTGTTACTGTGTGTGTGTGTGTGTCTGTGTGTGTGTGTGTGTGTGTGAAAATCGTCCTACAAGCCCCGCCCTCAATAACCCGCCTCCTCTGATATCTCACCTATGCGGTTTGACTCGCGGTGAGAAGCGATGTTAGGCACCGTAAGCCGCCGCGAGTGATCGCCCGATGTTCCACGAAGTCCGCGAGAACCGACACGCGGAAAGATGGAAATGTAGTCACGGCGCCAAAACTCGCGGTGAATCATGATGAATCGTACTTACGGCTGCCACGTGAAACCGCGTTGGTAAGATAGGGGTGTTAGTAGTTAACAGATTATGGGCCAAACCTCGTGGAGTGATGATGGCAAAATAATTATAAAGTTACAAAGGAGTTTTTATTTTCTGCAATGGAAAAGTATTCTAACTAGTTACTTTTATCAGAAAGTAACGCTGTAATGTAACTGATTACTTTTAATGACACTAATTTTGTTACTTTAAAAGCTAACGTCCCCCAACACTACTAATGCGCTACTGTCTCAATGTAAACAAACACCTGCACCAATAGATATTAATTAGAAAAGATAAAGTTAATATTTTTACTGGGATTAGTTCATATTTTCACTTTGGCCGAAATAACAGCGCTGAAGTGGTATAAGTGAATTTTAACACGCTGGAGTGGTTTTAAGACAAAACTTCATCTTTATCCTTTGATCTACTTTTTCCATTTCTCATCTGTGATTCACTCTCCGATTACCGAACAGGGAGTGTATTTGTCTGAGCACCAAAGAAGGACAACTTGGTGTAAACCAGCGAGTAATGTTAGCTACAAGAATCAATGCTAGTCTAACGCAGTGTTAGCAAAGAACACAGGCAAGCTTACGGAAATATAGCCAGTCCTAGGCTACTTTATTAAAGACGGAAAGCGACAGTTCTCCCAGCAGACACACCAAGTTCACGTGTTTTTGCATATAAACGTATTTAATTAACATTGCACACCTGCATCATTTCCATAATCTCACCTAAAAGCTTCCACAATTTAACCCTCATTAAAATCCTGCACTTTGGTCCATAATGCACTTCATTTTCTTGACGTCTCTGCATCTCCACACTCGCTGCGCTACTCCCTTTGCCCGGTCCAATTTATTACCTCCATCTCTCTTCTCTGCTGCCTTATCTGCACCATCATACAGTACCTCCCTCCATCTCTGTCTCTCCTCCCTCGCCCTATCGCTCTACTGCTTATTGCAGCCCTCCCTCGTTCTCCATCGATTCTCAGCTTCTTCATCTCCCTGTAGTCTTGTTCCCTCTCATCTTTCTCAATCTCCCTTTCTCCTTCTCCTTTATGAAATGCATGTATCTGCCGTTCTCAGATAAAAAAGCCTCAGGGCGGCGAGGTGATGGATTCGCGGACGGCCCAGAAAGCGTTCCCGTTTCGGGTCATGCGAGGGCCCAGTAGTGCTGGGTAAGCAGGTCAGGAGGGGTGGCGGGAAAATAAAACCGCTGACTAGAAGGTAATACGCAGATGAAAAGCCTGAAGGGGGTGTAAATCTGTCCAGGGAAGGGAAAGTAAGCTGTAGGTAAACAGGGAGGAAACGGTCACCTTACATATCTGATCCAGTGTGTAGTTCGTTCAAGATGAATGGAGCTCCTGTGTAAGCATGAAGATGTGAGGTAGCTGATGATATCATGGCCAGACGAATGAGGCTGTATTAAGACACTAAGAACTAAAAAGGTGTTTTTAGTTTACATTTTGGCCTTTTCTCTACTCAGACCTGTTTAGAAAATGAATTACATTAGAACATCAGGATTTAGAGACCAGGTTTTCCTAGGACCAGGCTGAGAAGATCCTCAGCGCAATAACGTCGCTTTAAATTCGATCACCAAATGTGAAATCCGGATCCTTGAAATCTTATAATTTACTTCAAACAGAGACTGTTCTGAATATTTTTTCTCTATAAATAATTCCCTGCTATTTTAATGCACATATTTTTAGTGCTTGGACACCATCAAGGTAGAACGTTCTCTTAGTGCGCCATGATCTATCTGAATTCATGTCTGAAACACTGGCCTCCCAGGAACTCCTGTAATAGCCCAAACATGTGGAAATGGCTTCTATGGGGGATGTGGCGATGATTGTGTGTACAGTTCCCACACACTCTTCTTTATTGAAGGTGGCAATAAGTTATCTGTTGATTTTCAAGGATAAGACGCTGAATGTTCACAAGAACGACTGTCACGGACATACGGACCTTTTTTTTTAATGTTTGCACTGTTCGAATGTTTTATCTCCATACTCTGGATTTATACTTTTACTCCATCATTTACCAGAAATTTTATCCGAAATTCCAGATTGACATGAACCCCTATCTGATTGCTTCCTCTGCTTGAATTTTTCAAAGTGGCCTACTTAGGGTAGAGATGATACACAGGTTCATTCCATTTCCTGGCTGAAACACTACAGAGCATACTTTTGCGAGTTTATTCAAAAGAGATTTAAACAGATACCTCCTGACAAAGCACGACTTTAAAACAGGAGATTCAGAAAAAAATCTGTATCATTTTCAACCTCTGGGCATTCAAGCCCATCAGATGCAGTACATCAGTACAGTCTGTGTTATAGATGTAACATCTAATAAAAATCTGCATGTTAATTAACCTTAAGCTACGACATGTAAAAGAAAAAAGAAAAAAAGTACGAGTCGGAGGTACGAGTTACGATCTTTAGTTGAGCGCGGCATGAACCTAATGTGGCCCGTTACCCAAAATGCTGTGCAGGAGGAGAGGATTAAAGCAGTACAGACCTCGGCCAACACCTGGGAAAGACAGTCTAATATACTGTAGGGGTCTGCAGGCTAATGAACTTCTTTTATTTGCCACAAATCAGCAGGAGGCTCCAGCTTTAGCAATGATGCTCACTAACTACTCCTCCATTCTCCTAAAGAGGGCAGAGGAGCTTTTTGTAATTCATCTGATTCTCCTCATTCTCTCTCTTTCACTTTCTCTCTCTCTCGCTTTGTTCAATGAAATCAAAAGCCACCGATTGTTGGCCTCTCGGTAGCTCTACAGCTCTTTAGAAGCACAAAAGACTGCATCCTGGCAGGACATAATGAAGTAGATTAACCTTAAGGCCATAGACAGACTCCTCCGTGAACAGCACAGCTGGAAGATGTTGCGTTTACAAACAGGAGTGACCTGGCAAAGGTGCCCGAGGCTAGCATTCTTCAGCTGTTGTCTTGGGGCTCTGATGGAAGCCATGCTTCTTCAGACTGCTAATGGAGTTTCTCAGTGTGAAACCTGATGAAGTGTGAACTAGAGCTAAGAAAGAAAGAAAGCTGGAGAAGCTCATAACAGCGGTGTTCTATTTGCCTAGGTGAGGTCCATCTCACATCGTGAGAGTGCATAAAGCCAAGTCAAGAAATATGAGCGGTGCTCAGAGGAACACGGATCGTCCTGGAAAAAGATCGAAAGAAGTTAAACAAACGGATGTACAGTTGTATAAAATGAGAAAGGAGGAAGCGCTGAGCAGAAACCTGACGGTTTAGTCGACGTTTTCCAGCACCATGAAAAGAGCGTTTCTACCTGCATCCATCGGCCGTTTGTTCCGCATCACAGTGACGGATGAGGCTTCCACGCAGCTGTGTTAGCTGTAATGGAAACCACGAACACAATGGAGTTAGCCGCTCCCATCCTCCAGTTCATAAAAAGCCTCCTCACCTTGAAACTTCAGTCGGCTCTGTTTAGTCCTCGAATCTATCATGTGGCAGTGGCAGCGCTCTCTCCTGCCAAACCGTGGCTGCAGGCCTGAATAAGAGATGAGAGGCCCAATAATGTTTAATAACCGATTCACCCATTCAAGACATTTTTCCTTTATTTGTCTCAGCTGTATTCTGACTCTCTAATCCTTCTTTTGACCAAAAGGAACAAATTGATTTACCTTTTTTTTTTTATAAAAGAAAAAGGGGATAAAACATGATCTTAGCTGCATTCTGAATAGACATGGAATGGGAGCTCGTTGCGTTTCTAGCCACGAACGTGCTCCTTTGAACCTAAATACAAATCCAAAAAAAAAAAAAAAAAATTTGGTAGAAGGATTGTTTTCTGCAGCAAACGTTCCTTTCTGGCACAAGCAACCCATACCAAGGAATAAAAAACTAAATCAAAGGAGCTGCTATTAATCAACTTAAAGGACTATGCCTTGTAATGCTTCCAAACTTCTGTCTGGTATTGGCTTTTCCTGACACACTTGACCTGCCTATTGACTCACTCTGCAAAGTTTAAGAGGGGGGTAATGTTTCAACTTCTACATGCTCTTCTGATCTCCAAAAACAGCTTGACCAGGCCATCAATAACGCCATTGAAATAAGACAATGAGGCAAGCGTTTAATCAGTAAATGAAGCAACCAGGAGGTTTTCTCTGCCATTTGTTTACTCTCTCTCTCTCACTTGAATGCACAAGATTTCCTGTCGAAAAAAGGACATCCATTCTGCGATACTGTATCTTGCAAACAGGGCTGATTCTTGCTAATGGTAATAGCCATCACCACCAGGGAGCGCCATGGTTTTTAAGAAATATGCTAAAGGGACTGGCCAGAGCATAAGTGGCTCAGTGGTAGGTTTTGTGCCTTCCATGCAGAAGGCCTGGGTTCAGTTCCCAAACCTCAGCCACGGTCCCAATGTAAGGGTTGCATCAGGAAGGGCATCCAGTTTAAACCCTGTGCCAAGTTGTTGTGCAGATCAAACGGTCCACGGTTGCTACGGAAACAGCCGAAATACTAACAACAACATGTTAAAAGGACTGACTAAGTGACATTAGGCAACGATACTCAACTCTCTGGAAACACTGTATGGCCGTCATTTCTTACATGGGCTGGTTTACCAGCTTTATTCGATATGAGCAGTCAAGGGTGAAGAGCCTGGCTCACGGGTCCAACACTGATGCTGAGGTTCGACCCTGGCACCTTCTGATCAGCACCATAAACCATAGAGCTATCCCTGACCCAAATTATTGATAACCTCTACAAAAACTCTCAACTATAATTACTGAATATTACTTCTAACAAACCACAGCCTTCTGTGCTTAAAAAACTAAACGTCCATATCATGATTTTTTTTTTTAAATGCAGTTAATTGTGGATCAGTAATTGGTTCAATTTCCAGCCAATGCCCAAGCCTCTGAAGGTGAAGCCCTTGTTGCAGAATCTAATACGTTTGTTCTCAATATACTGTACAATCCACCTTTTTTTTTAACCCAAAATTAAAATTAATGTATTTATTTAGCTAGTATCCGATTACTGCCATTTCTAGTCGATAGGTGCAATTCTTTGTGTATGGATTATTATTTTTTTTTAATCTAATAAAAAAACAAACTGAACTCACCTCATCCAAAATAGTGAAATATTTATACTCTGCATTCTTGCTATACAAAATAATATACAGTGACTCGAACCGAATGTTCAGATCCAACTGTCCTCTCGGTCTCAGCTGTCGTCCCTGAAAGAACTGTCAGAAAATCAATTCTTTTGTTCCTTTTTTTTTTTTGCATCTTATCAGGATTTATTGTTAAATGACTCGTGTGTGTGAATAGGCACTGGATGTACTAAAGACATTATGACAATCACCCCATTTTTATTTTTTAAATGTAATTGCTTCGGTTATTCAGTTTCATTTTCAGAGCTTTGTATAATCAGGTTGGTGGAACAGTATACGACTAGCATTAACCATAATGATTATTTAGGGTTTAATATAACTAAATAAACATATGTAATAAATGTAATTGAAACATTTTATCTATATAATATAGGTACAGGATAGTGACCCACTAATTGCTCACGCTCAATGTCTCCAGGTGGTTGTTTAAACCTGCTGCGAGTTTTTCGCTGTTTTATGTAAAAAAAATAAATTATAATTCTAGAATAAACATGACGTAATGATAACGCCATCATCCGTGTTGTGTGTTTAGTGTTCCAAATTTTAGATTCCATGAAATAAGTTAAAGTCAGTAGTATTTTATTTAAGAAAAACAAATCTGACTCATTGCAGAGAAGCAAAAGAAAAGTAATTATGTATTTAAAATCCTAACCACGTTTTACATGTCAAAGTTTTAGATACTTCTGCAAAAAAACAATCTTGGGAATTCACATCAGAGCACACGATATGGGACCTGAGAGAAATAAATAATTAATTACTAACTCACTGTTTATCTTTGCATAAAGAACCATAAATGTTCCGGGAGATTCTTTTTATATAGGGGTAGAAATGTCTTGAACTGTTAGTCAACTTTCAGAAAATTCATTCATTCTTCTGAAAAATTTATTACTTAATTTTACTTTGCTTTTCTTTAAATTTCCTTTACTTCCTGAAAATTTCATTGAGTTATTGTGTACTGTATATCAAGGAAGTTGTGTTTTGGTACAATTGATCCAACTTTTTGCTTAAGTTACCGTCTAAACAATAGGTGCTAATAAATCAGTTTTGTCAGGACTAAAACTCGTGTAACTTCATTATTTTTAAAAATGTCAGTACAAATATTTTCAAGCTATAACCAACGGGACCAAAATTTAAATCTTTTGACATTTGTTTGTTTTTGCCACAAACTGTAGCAATTTTTACATCCATGAAAGG
The DNA here is from genome assembly GCF_024256425.1 of Clarias gariepinus. NCBI lineage: Eukaryota > Metazoa > Chordata > Actinopteri > Siluriformes > Clariidae > Clarias > Clarias gariepinus. Next base: position 1,210,180 of record NC_071118.1, on the reverse strand, counting down.
AACAATCTTCCATAAAAACAATACGCCTTTAATAACCAAGAGCCAGTTTATAAATCCAGCACTTTAACCTCGACAACACAATGTCAAGTCTGAGCTAACACAAAGTCTTCATTAAACACCTTTTTCACAAGTCTGATCTCTTTCAAGTTCTCAAAGTCTAAACTTAATTACCCAGAATACCTGAAAGCTCCACCATATTGCTGTATTTTAATGCACTCATAATGTAGGATAGAGAAACGCTACTTAGCATGAGCTAGCTAGTTTTTACTGTATGTTCTATTGTTTCCTTTTCCAGTCTTAGCAGCATACAGTATCTGGAAATGGAAAATATTTTGCACATCATAGACACACATTTATTTAATATACACTTTGCCTTTTTTGTATTCAATTGGATATTTTCAACGGATTATTTGATATAAAATAAAACCTTGGATTTTTCTACTCCTGTTTCTGAGCATGGAGCAGTGTGGGACTATTTGAAAGCAGTTTATTATGTCTTGGACGTACAGTACTTACTGGCTGAATGAAAAAAAGTTTTTTTTTACAATTAACAAATCGTAAACAACTTCAAGACACGTCATATGAGGGCGCTGCGATCGTATTCCATCCCTGACCTGAAAAGGAAATCCAATGAATTCTTAAAAGTCAACCTATGTTACGATAGAACATCTCATATATTTGATATATAAAGTAAACAGTTTTAATTATAAGTAGAATTCCACTTGAAATCACATGAGATTAAAAAGACTTCAAATATTTAAAACAGAAACTAAAATGCAGGATCTGTGTTTATGTTGGAAAGCAGTCACATGTGAGTTCTGATATGTAAGTTCTAAACAGATATCACTTAATTGGGCCCTTTTTTTTAATAATGCAATTGAGAATAACTTACACAGTCTTATAACCAGCAATTGCAACATACTGTAATATCACAGCACTGCATGTTTATATCTCAGTGAGAAGTTCATATTACATAGTGGTGGTGATTAATACTGTACCGTTCACTCCAGTGTAATGTGAACAGGATCACGTACAGAACGTGTGGTATTGGGTGGATATAGAGGATAGTCTAAAAGCAGAATTGAAGTACCTGCCCCAGTGGGCTTATAGTGATTATCGCTTGTTGCAGTTCTCATTTTTGGCCACTAATTATTATGATTATTATTTGTCACATGTACCTTACAACACAGTGTAATGCTTTTTTTCACATATCCCAGTTTGGAAGCTGGGGCCACAACACAGGGTCAGCCAGGCAGGATACAGTGTCCCTGGAGCGGATAGTGTTAGGGGCTTTGGTTAACGGCTCAACAGTAGCAACTTGCTGGTGCTTGAACCCTCGACCTTCCAATCAGTACCCTACAGCTTAGACCAATTGAGCCACCGCTGCCCAAATACCATAACAAATATATGGAGTTAAATTCAAATGAAATGCAAAATGTATAAATGAGGATTAGCAAACTGATTTATACCAGGGTATAAAGTATCAGGGTTAATACATTAGTACCATGTTATTTATAACATGCTGGTTAGATTTTATGTGCTTTGGCTGCTGCGTGCACTTCATAATGGTGTCATGGCACAAATGATCTCTCGTCCTGTATGTCATTAGTTCCTGAATGTTTTCTGGAAATTTATGACAAACAAGCTAGCTTAAGCATTGTGCAATCGAAAGCCTGTCTTTAGTTGATTCAGTTAATCCTCAGATGACAATAATAATAACATGGCATTATAACAACACTAGCATGAATCACAGACTGGACAGCTTTTCCAGCAGCAGCTCTCCAGCGCGTGACTAAGCCACTCCTCTGACTCTGACATTTTTGAGAAAAGCCACATCAGAACATTTTAGTCACTGGGTCGTTCAGGATTTTGCTTACCTGTCTGCTGTTTGCTGCGTTTCATGGAATATATATCATACTGTCGGTATACTGTATACACAGCGCGACATTTTCATCAAAGCCAGACTCGAAGTCGAACATCCCGACATGATGATGATGATGATGATGATGATGATAATGATGATGTCTTTTTCCAATGGTTCCATCTCCTCGATCATGACAAACTCAAGCTTTAGCACTAGCAGCTCCAACTGGCTAACGCTAATGCTTCTCTTATTAGCCTCAGTCGCAGTGTTTCGCTAGTTAATGGACTGTAGTGTCTGGCGTTAATGTATTGTGGCCAATCAGTTGATGCGAGTTAATGAAAAAAGTTTGGAGTGTAGACTTACATATGGAGAGGGGGAAAAAAACAAGTAGGCTTGCTGGGCGAAATAAGTAATGTTTTATATATAAATTATAGCAACCCATGAAAAAGGTTGCTATGGTAAACTACAGTACATACCATAATATGCCATGGTAGGTGTTATAGAACATTATAGAGTAGTGGGGTGGGTACTTTGGGCTGGGGTAGTTTAGAGATTAAGGTGTTAGTCCATGGTTCGGATGGTCCCAGGTTCGAATCCCACTGTTGGATCCTCGAGCAAGGCCCTTAACCCTCAGATGTATAATGATGTAAATGTGCCACTTTACTGTGTAACTGAATACCAGGGTACTTATTAGCTACCACAGAAGTTTCCAAAGTTCAGCAGGCATCTGATACGGTATGTTAGTACATACTGTACTATAATAAATATGTTAGTACATCCTACTGGTATGATAAAGTACAGGCAGAACTGTATCATGTTATAACATAGTAAGAGTTTCAACATGCACTATGTTTACATATACCACGGTAAATTGTCTTATGCCATGCTGATATTCAGTACAACAGCACAACCTCCAGTGTGATATTGCCTAATTACATCACAGTGTGTTCTTTGTTTTCCATGAAGGTTTTTAAAAAATGTAATAATAATAAAGATTAGTTTATTGAGAATAATAATGAAAAACACACAATTAATGCACAAAATAGATTTTTGGAGAGCTCTGGAGGAAACCTGGTTTTATTTAGGAGCTCAGTGAGGCACTGTGTTTCAGTCAGGCTGCTTGAGCGAACCACTGCTGACGCCAAAATGTACAGGATGTACCCGGCTAAGATTCCTACTGTCTAGAGATTTCACTTCATTAAAGCTCATTGCGACTGAAATCCAAATTTTAAAGATCAGATTTCAGAAACCGTGTTTTCGGTAATAATAGTCTGGATTGGCAGAATTTCGTGCTTATAATAAATTCCATCTTTCACATCAATTACATCACCTTTATTCCCAAAGCTCGGGTTGCATTTTCAAACCCAGCGGTGTGCAAAACAACAACCCTGGATATAATAATAACGATGATGATGATGATGATGATGATGATGTGGGTTGTGCAAAAGCTTTCAGGTAACAGATGTGGATGAATGTGTCCGACACCAGTAATAACAGATCTGTCTGTCTAAACGACATCAGCAGACATTTTGATTGCAGTTTAGTCGCAGCAGTAGCGTCACGCTCTGAGTGTACGGCACGGTGCATGTTCAGGTTGTAATTAAAGTCAGATTTAAATACTTTTGTCATAGTAAACAGCAGAAGTGCCTGTTTGTACTGCTTAGAATTTTAATACCACAAATAATGAACAGTTTAATTACAGTTTTTCTTTTGACGTGCAAAGAAAGTCTTCTGTACATTAAAGAGCACACAGATGGACCCTCGTCACCTCTCGCAAAAAATATTGCTTATGACATAATAGGCTTATTGCTTATGTCTGCTTATTGCTTAAAGGGAGATCACATTTCATGTACATGCCTTAACACTCACCTCACCATTTCAGCGCTCTTTTCTACCGAACCAACAACAACAAAAGTCTCCAGTGCACGGCTAAACATCCATCTGCCTCATGTTAGAAATTCAACAACAACGAGACAGGATACAGAAAAATGGTGTCGTGTTGCAATCTCTGATGTTTATTGCCGTATTTTTATCAATAAAGGCTCAACTTTAGACCGTCTTCCTCATTCGCAATCTACAGATCCATCAGGTCTAGTATGTGTAAGAAGAGAACGAAGATGAAAAGGGAACGAACGAAAGAAAATGGAGATAAAAAGGGGAAGGACCTTGATGTGTTCCGTTACAGTGACACAATGTACTGAAAAAAAAGGAATAAAACATACAGTATATCATCAGTGTGTGTTGAGGAACATTGAGGAACTGCTTTCGTTCCCTGATCCTATCAAGTTTGTTGACGTTTACATGAACCGTTGTTTTTCAGCTGCTTCCATGTCACCATGTTTCTGATAGACAAAGGGTGTCAAAAGTTACAGGACTAAAACTAAAACTTCAAATCCAGTCCTAATCAATCAAATAAATTGGTATCATGTTTTGGATCGTCAATGAACTTAAAAGTCTCTCTTATTCCACTAGGGGGCAAAATAGAGCAATACACTCAGCAATAAAACCTCACCTAGTGAGCACATGGACTTCTGTAACACCACTTTATGTAATTCTTTATTAGCAAGCTAAAGATTCAATATTAAATTCTAATTAGTAAAACATCTAATTAACATCATCGTTGTAGTTGGAACAATGTCAGGTAAACCCAACTATAAATTACCAAGAATATATATACGGATTCTGGCTGGTTATTCTCTGTTTACTTTACCGCGTGAACTACATTAGTTTGAGTAAGAAACAATTTCTGCGGAAACACAACAGAGACATCGGAGGGATCGTGACAAAACAATCATCTGCACATCTGAACAAATATCGTGACAACGAGAGGCAACAAGACACGCCCCCATCCTGCCTCTCCAACTCTTATAGACGCGTTAAATATCGGAAACATGCCATTCATCATCTGCCGAATTTAGACCCGGCTGCATTTCGGTAAAGTTCGTACTTGGACGTTCGCCAGAAAGGAAGGAGGAAACGAACTGCGCCAAGAGTTAATGTATCTGGGGAAAAAGTGTATATTAAAACATTGACAGCTTAAATGTGGTTCTCCATTAACGTTTCAAAACAGGATTATCAATCAGCAACAATACGTTTCCTTGAATTTCCATCATTTTAAGTCTATAAGAGGAGTGCTTCGTCTGGTCACATGGAGATTTAGGACAATGAAAAGTGATTTACATGAGGTCCTGTGTGAAGGTCAGACACAAGGACAGGCAGAAGGAAGAATCCAAACATCACTCCGTGTCCTAATGCCCTTCTCAGTGGATACTCACTCGATCCTTTGACCTCTAACTTCATACATTCCATCTGTTCCTCATCAGCGTCTAGCGTTCTCCTTGGGACCGAACCGGAAAGTGCTAACTTAAGGGGCCTTAGGGCAGGACTTGGTTAATTAGGCGAGGATTTCCTCTGCAGGCGAGTGGCTATAAAAGGCAATATCACTGCACGAGATCACAGGGTTCGACTGGCGCTTCCTGCGTGTCACCAGCGTTCCCTCACAAATCATCATCCCACCATTAACTCCTACCTATTATAGCAAGAGATGTCCCGGGATCTGCGACGATGCAATTATGTCGATTATGTTTAGAGAAAATTGAGGATACATTTGAGGCACGGTCTCAGCCCAGTGTCAGGTCTCTAAACGCTCCCATTGTGTGAATAGCTCTCATGTTAGTTTCTCTCCTAAAGAATGTGTCCTCTATAAACATCAAAGACACGCCATACCAGACCCCGGGTTCGTATGACTGATCCACGCCAAGGGAATGGACGTGCCAAGTACTTACACGCAGAATCAAAAGGACTAATGAGATGTTTGTAAGCACCTTGATTATATACAGAATTTAAGGAAACCATTACGTAGAGTGCCAGAAAACATCTTTTAACATTTTTTTTTTTGTCTCCAAACCCTAAAGACGTTTTTTCATCACAAAGTGGAAAAAACAGAATTTGTCCAGTGTTTATCGTACATAAGTATTTATGTGGAACCTTTAAAACTCAGAGAACTTTAGTCATTATTTGTTTTTAAATAAACATATACGGGGCTCAGGATTGTGCAGTATAGCGTGACATATCCTTTCTTTTCAGCACAAAATAGGCAACATAATAAACCTAATTTTACTTCATTTTAACCGACTATACAAATATGACCGAACAAAAAAATTTTGGCAAAGAAATAATGCATATACACAAGATCACATGTTTTTAAGTTTGTTTTCGGTTGTTTTTACGACTGAGAAATTATAACAATATGCTCATTTTTTCAAAGGTTTTACATTTTGGTGACATCATTCCCATATTCCAGTAGTGGTAAAATTTACATGTAAAAAATAAAAATACTGACTTATGCTTTCATTCTACCTGACATATCTGAAAACCCAAATATACAGTTTGAAGTCAGGAGCCTCCCCGCTAACACGCACCAGCAAGGCTAATATATAAGCATACTGTATGTACAGTATATATATTTTTATCCTTATTGACCTATGCTGTGTTGTCGCTTGTGTTTTAAGGATTAACAACAGCTAGTGTATTATTAACTGATTTAAATCATTATTTGCAAAACAATGTTTGGCTGTTATAACCTCATGAACCAGGCCAAACTTTAATTTTTTCATTACCATCACCTATAGCATGTTATGTAATCATTAGCATGTCCTTTCTGCCCTCTCACAGTGTTTATTGATTCAAACTTGCAAGAGCAAAAAATCCACCATGTTTTATTCGTCGATTAAGGTTTTATTCTTGTATTAAATATTATTTCTTTTCTACTTAAAAAAAGACTTTTGGTGTATTCGTTGGGGGAAATCTGCTCAAGGGCAAACGCATGGGTTTTTACGCATCACTTGGATCTCTTAACTGAACGCACACGAGCGGAGAAAATATTTCTATCTACTGCAGTATTAAACACTTACAGTGCAATAATATGTACATTCATATTGCGAAGGTTAATGAACCGGGTTATGTAATTATTACTGATGAAGCATTATGGAATTCTGAACAGTTCTGTTAACAGATGGAGTGAAAGTGCAACCAATAAAGGGTGTAATTTAATTGAATTATTGTATATTGAATTAAATGCGGAGTCTGAGAAATGCAGCCCTAATTGTTTATATATAATATTAAACTAATCATGTACAACACATACAGTACAGTGTGATGATGAGAGAAAAATCTCAGCATCATATTTGTGCTATGAGGTACACTGTTTAACGTTTTTTTTTATATTTAACACATTATTAAGCAACTAAATGTCGATTAGCCATAACATTATGACCACCCACCTAATATTGAGTAGACCCCCCTCCCCCCTCCCCCTCGATTCCCCGGTGATGCTGTAGCCTCTCGCAGCCGGGGGCCTGGAGAGAGCTGTATGGCCGTGATACGGTATTAATCACGGTATTACAGCCAATCATGGGCGTCTGTGAGCTCACTCAAGGCTGGCATTACGTCGTTTGGAGGAAACACACTCTGATTGGTAGTAGTGACCGTGATGTGGGAGCCCCCTAGTAACGGGTGGAAATTGGATACGACTGAATTTGGAGACAAATTACCCCCCCCCCCCCCCTAAAATAAATACGTGGCAAATATATCCCTCCCCTTTCCCATAAACTATAATGGCTAGACGACAGGGTCAGAGAAACTCCAAAACCGCAGCCCTTGTGGGATGTTCCCTGGCGGATCCTTGTATATGGAACATAGAGCGAGATCAGTTAAAGCTGCTTCTACATTGTTTGGATGTCCTCCTCTCCCAGCATTCCTCTCCTCTGTTCCAGACAGCCTCCTGACGCATTTCAGCACAGCCAGTGTCCCTCCTCTTACGTCCGTGTGAAGCGTATTGTCTCAGAGACATTATCAGGGATGTTCCTACATAAAAACGTCATGCAATCCCATAGTTTTGGTCCACACTTACCCGTTATATTGAGAGTTCTGAAACTAACTCCAGCTCCATTTTAATGCAAGTCAGGCCGGCTTCTTAGAACGCTTCAGAAACGCTTGGGGTGACATGATGGATTAAAGAATCCCGATATACTACAGGGTGACACAGAAGTCTGAATCCATAGGCAGAGACGTATAGAACTGTACTTTTTTCATTTTATTTCAGACCCAAGACGTCTAAGAATATCTGAACTGAAGTAGTTTGTCAGGACAGGATTCTTCATATAGAGAATCTACAAAAATGTCTAAAATAAACAACTATATAACGCCCCCAGTACAGACCTGACCTCACTTTAAGCCATTCCCTTATGTGTGAAGGAGTTCCTGGGAGGCCAACGTTTTAGACGTGAATCAGACAGGCTCCAGCGTATTGACGTTCTACCTTGATGGTGTCCAAGCATAGTGAAACACCGGGAAAGTGCATTAGTGTATCAGGGGATTATAAAGAGGAATAAATGGAGTTTTTGCTCTCAGAACTGTGTTCTGCTATTCTGTATAATCAAAAGTCCCGCTTTGACTCGAACGCCCATTACACTCTGCAAAATATATCTTAAATCTACAGCACTCTAAATACTGATGTGGCCAAGAAGTTTTCTTCGACCCTAAAATAAGAAAGCAGAAAAGCCACATCACATGGCCGGCTACAGTAATAAGCTTTTCTGGTGGAAAAGAAGTCCAGAAAAAAATAAGAAAAAAAAATAATAAATAAATAAATAAATATAGGAAAGAGAAAAAAAAAATATATATAGCAAAAAACAGAGAAAAATCAAGAAACAGCGAAAGAGCATAGCAGGTCATTATGTTGACTACGGCTGCATGTCCTGGTGTTTGTTCAGTAAAGCTCGGGAAGATCTTGTGTACGCTTTATTATTAAGACTTGCTGTAGCAGAGAGGAAGGAAAGAACAAGAACATGACAAGATCGTATAGCAATATAACCTTTTCATCAGTGTACGCCAGGATTACAGGTGATATTCTTTTTTATTTGAGGATCAGAACACATTGTGGGAATGAGGATCTTCTAACAGGAACACTCCATCCTGTGGGAGCGTCACAGCCTTAATGCTTCACACTGCAGCTTTGCAAAGGCTTTATCGCTGGGATGAGTTAGATACCTTAATGATGCCTCCCGAAAGTGTCTTAACGCCATCTCGATTTTATAAATTTACAGGAAAATACAGAAAAAAAAATATTTTTGCATGCATTGGTGTCTGTAAGTAATTGTCTGCTAATTAATTATACCAATTAACATTAATTAATTATGTGTTACTACTGTATAGATGTGGAAAAAAGTGTAAAAGCTACAACGGGGAAACCCATCAAGCATGGAGAGAACATGCAAACTCCACAAATAGAGAGCTGGGCAAACCCCTCTATGACGTCACCCAGAGGTTTTTTAAAGATCGTTTTAAATAAATGCTCAACTGTGGAGCTCTGATCATCGCCATCTTGGCAGGAAATTGACTCCAACAATACCCTAAATGGGCAAATGGGTGGAGCCATGGGGGTTGATTACAACACACGTCTACTTACTGTACAGTATCTCAGTTACGACAAGCTAGCTAGCTTAGCTTTAGCTTAGCTATAACGCTAAAGTGGCTGAGGTTAATTTTCCGTGTCTGCTCCTACGCTTCTTTTGGTCACTTTAACTACAATGCTTCCAGTTAGCGAGTTAGCTAAAGTCATGTAGAGCCGCCAGCGAGCAATTTCAGCTGTCACTCAAATTGGCCACGCCCCCAATTATGTAAAATTTATGGCTTAATGTAATTGTAACTGGTGTGTTACATAAAAATTCACTTCTCCGTACTGAAATCTATCTATGGAGACCAAATAAGTGTTTTTCTTATGGTCTATCCCGCTTAATCCTGTATTTAGGGTCATGTGGGGCCTGGAGCCTATCCCAGGAGACTTGGGGCACCAGGCGGAGTACACCTTGGACCATCTCAGGGCACACACACATAAACTCATTCATTTGGGAACGCCAATAAGCCTAATCTGCATGTCTTTGCACTGTGGGAGGAAACCGGAGTACCCGGAGGAAACCCACCAAGGACAGGGAGAACATGCAAACTCCATGCAAACAGAAGTGGGAATAGAACCCAGAACTGTGTGCCATCCTGTGGGTTTTTTCTTACAGCACTTTTTGGAGCTCTCCTAAGGTTGCCTGTATTGGGGACGAGACTCGAACCCTCATACCTCAGCCCCCCTATGCTATATGACAAATAAAAATTGACGAATTTATTTTCAACATCAAATTTATGAAATTCAGCAAAAGCCACAGACAGTGCACACTGGCACTAATGATCTAAAAGAAAAAAAAAAAGCCAGACAGCAATTTCTATTCATGTTCACACTTAATTAAATCTCATTTGGGCCTCCTGGCTTCAGGCTTGAAGCTCCCTGCTCTCCGTTCTGCTTTCTTACTACGAGCTAGCAGGTCTTGGTCTGAACAACTCTTACACATCACTGCAGAGTAACAAAAGGGTGGCGGGGCCCCCCAAGCAATCAGGATTATCTTGATATCGATAGCGTTCGGTTTAATATGTCTCCCACTCTTAATTTCCCCTCTCTTCTGGCCTCTGCAAAGGACGAGAGCAAAAAGCTGGAACGTCATTAACGTTATCAGCTCCACTTCGCTGTAGTTTGGGGTTGCAGCAGCGCGATGGAAGGAAGGAAACGAGGAAGGAAGCGAGGATGGTGGTTCTTGGAACGTGTGTGTTTTCATGCAGCAAGCTGTGTTAGGACTCCTAAGCAACAGGAAAGCTTGAACAAACTCTTTCACTTTCACCCAGTGAAGTGCAAAAAATACACCAGGCAAATATAACTCCATCAGGAAAACACACCCTTGGGCAGATTCTCATCCTGCTGTCATAGACTAACCTCCGATGACGTCCTGACCTGGCGTCTTCGCTTTGTCTCAGAGGAAAGGGTCAGGCTAGACGGCCCGCCGGCGGCTTTTTATATAAAATAAACAGTCGAGCTGAAAACTTCAAGCAAACAATGGAGAGCACAGGGCCAAGTGCAGAGGTCTTCACAGTTTACAACACTTGTACAATGTGTGCAACTTCAGGCGTCAGAATGACTGCAAAGTGAAACAACTTAAATACAATCCATATGATCACAATATCGCAGAGGAAAAGTTGGCACAAACGGTGCAGTGCAAAAGAAATGATGTTAGCAAGTGAAAGTATCTTGCTAACATAATTTCTGTTTTATACTGTAGATGATTAAAGCTAATAATAATCTGCTAATCTTTAATCAGTGATATTATTATCATTATTATTATTATTATTATTTGATGTTGAAGCCCACGTACATGTCTGTGTGTCTTTCTGTACAGCAGAACTCTCTGTCTAACTTATTAAGGCCTTGTTCACACGGGCGGTAAAATCGAGCGTTTTTCTTGCGTTTTGAGCGTCCGATGAACTCAGATCAAACAGCGAGTGTTTTCCCACGTTTATACGGCCTAAAAAAAAACGTTACATGCAGCTTTTTCTTGGCGTTCAAAACCCAACGAACGCAAGGAAACCGCTTCTAGTGCATTTTCTTCGCGTTCATTTTACGCTTCGGAGGACCGGATATATCCCATGATCCTACATGCTATACATAGGGAAATGCGGAAAAGGGCAAAATAAAAATAATTATTTGTTGAAAAACGTACGCGGAAATTTTGGCATTTCTTCATAAACTACAAAAAACTTCCTTTAATCCGACGTTGTGCAGTCAGAGAGTAAACCCAGTAGCGGCAGGCTTTCACACAAACTACAATTTGGGCTGCAGGCTGACGTTAGACAGAGACAAACGAATGCCGGTGTAGAAGTCAATCGAGCGCCACTTCAAAACACAACATAAACATCTAGGACGTTCAGAGCGCATTCGTTTATCCAAAAACTTAACGCCCGTGTGAACAAGGCCTAATACAAAGAAATCACATTCAGTAAGGTTGAGGATCTCACGCCTTGTTTACACTAAGTTGTCTTTCTTTCGTCGTCACACAAAAATTTCAGGCAGAGATCTAAGGACTGCAGGAGATTCAGTAAATTCTGTTTCTGATGTATGAAATGTAAAGATATCATCTAAAAGAGCGAGTTCTGACCAATGTACAGGCAAAACCTCTCTTTTATTTATATAATTAATGTGTTTAAGTCATATTCAAACTTTTAAACAATCATTTCTAAAAAGAAAAAATGACTTGGCGATAGAATAGGAACATTTCCAGCTTGTATTGTCTAAACATAAATTTGTTGGTCTAAATTCTAGACAAATTTGACTATGTTCATATGTACAATACTTGGTCAAAAGTATGTACACCCCTGACCACATGGTTCTTCTCACAAACTTTGAAGCACCCAGACGTATAAATGTCCCTGTGTGCTGTAGCATTACACTTTCCCTTTATTGTACCGAACCTTATCCAGTGAGATCCACAAAGCTAGCTCCATGATGACATGGTGTGTTAGGAGTGTGTTGGAGTGGAAGAACTCGAGTGTCAACTATAGGATGGACTGGATGAACAGAAACTTCCTCGACATGGGAACATGAGCGCCTGAGCTCACTTAATGCTCTTGCAGAGTGTGTGAAAGAACTCAAATCCCCGCAACCCACACGCTCCAACATCTAGTGGAAATCCTTCACAGAAGATTGGAGAGCATTATAACAGGAAGATGGAATAAATCTGGAATAAGTATTAAATTAGAATAATCTTTTTTAAGCGTTTCTTTCTCCCTGTAATGTTATGAATAAAAAAAAAAACCTTATGCGTACGGAGCTCAAATGTACAGTGGGGGGGCGGAAACGCTAAACCTACACCGACACGTTTCTGGAATTTTCATCTTCACATCTTTTAACTCTGAGGCAGATGATTTAATCGGAAGAGTGCAGGGTGCTTTACTTCCTGTCCTGCTTATACAATTACGTGGGTGAAGCAGGATTCGTTTCAGGTGCCCACATCTGTCTCTGCTTTAACTGTGTGCATTATTTAATGTCCCGCGTTCGCTCAGTGAAGCATTGCTTTCGTCCATGAAAAGGGGAGAGAGAGAGAGAGAGAGAGAGAGAGAGAGAGAGATTCATAGTGAGTGAGTTAACAGACCAAACAAACAACCAAATGACCCCCTCAAATGATCTTTAAAAGAAAAAAAACTGGGATGGCCGGAGCTAGAAGGTATCTAAGTAGATTAATTTTATCACTGTACTTAAGTTCTGTTTCTCATATCTGTACTTCTTGAGTGGTTTTATTAGAGGCTACTTTTTACTTGTACTTTACAACATCCTACAATACAGTAAATATCTGTACTTTCTACTTCACTACATTTCTGCATGGCTTTGTTACATACCCAGAGTGGTGTGTAGCATTTGAAGAAGTAAGTAATATCGCCACCTGCTGACTGCTAGACGTAATTGTGTGATTTGCCTTCCCTCCGTGAAAAGTCCAATCATGTAGCAGGTGTTGTAAATCAGAAGCGAAGGTGGTTTCAGGCAGTAACATTAACAATCTGGAAGGAGAGAGAAAATTTCTATTTTATATTTCTATATTTGTCTGATGTTTTTCTCTTATCTCATACTGTAAATAGAAATGAAAACAAAGTACTTAGAATTTTTACTTGAGTCCCAGATAGCAGGAGCCTCGCGGAGATCCAGATTCGCGGTGGATGTAATGGGGATCTGCTGGAGGCAAATCAGATCTAATCTGGATCTGGATCAGAGTCGTCTGCTATATTTTTTTGAGATATTTCTACGTTCACTCAGGATTTGTATACTTTACCCACCACTGCAAGTTGCAATTATCTTTATGCATATGTATTTTAGATTCATCTTGTTTTTGGATTATTTGCAAATCCTGATTCAGAGAAAAAGCAAGGACTGGCAAAGTTATATTCGATTTTGTCTAGGCATTTTTTCATGATGTTGTGACAAAATCTGTCTGGACGGACCTACAGCCAGACAGACAGACAGACAGACAATATTCTGAGACTGGTTTCTGGTCCTACAATGCATAAAATGTGAAGATGTCGTTGAAAGGGCGAGTTCTGACTCTGTTACAGAAAGATATGCCGAAATCAAAAACTATATAAAAAAAATAATAAGTAAGTAATAATGAGAAATATTGATTCTTCTCATTTTAAATCATACAGCTCTGGGCTACACTGTTTGCAGCCTGGAAGTCTTTTAGATCTCTACACTCGACAAGGGAAAATACAGCTGCCTAAAATATTACTCAGTGGATTCTTCTGAGCTATTTAAAAAATATATGTTTAAATTCTAAGGCATTACTGTGGCCTCATACCTCCAGGGTCGAGGGTTCGATTCCTGCGTGTGTGTGAGGGGTTTGCATGTTCTTCCCGTGCTTGGTGGGTTTCCTTCATGATCTCCGGTTTCCTCCCACGGTCTAAACACATGTAGATTAAGCTACTTCGCATTCCCCACGGTCCATGGTGTACCCCGTCCTTATACCCCAAACACCCTGGGATAAGCTCCAGTCCTCCTGTGGCACTGCAGTATAGAGAATGAATAAATAAAGTAATCAATGTTATTTTCTCATGATGACAAAGCGCATGATTAGACATACATAATAAAAAATCTCAGTTCTGCATCTTATTTACTGAGTTTGACTTCATTTTGCCCAAAATTCAGGGTCAATAAAGTACTTCTATCTACTTGACCTTATTTTTGTCAGCGTGAGAAGATTTTCAAATAAGCGTCTGTCACTTGAGACGGTGACTCAGGAATCTGCAAAGCTTCATTTTCAGCCAATCTGCGGGACGCGGACGTCTCCATGGTTACCACATGATGTTTGAGAGATGCCATCCACATAAATGCTTTGCAGCTCATGAGACAAACCGTGATCAAAATCATAAAAATAGGAGGAAATTATTGATGAATGGTCAGAACATAACAGGATGGCGATGTCATGCCGGAATGCTACCGCTTCGTGGTATCAGAAAGTTGAGAAAACAACTTTTTTTTTTTATCTTGAGATTAAAAAAAAAAGAATAATTTGTGGCCTTTCTGGACTTCTATAAATGCGTTATCGTTTCTGTAGTAAGAGGCGACAGGTTCCAGATAAATAAGCTTTTAATCCGTTATTCGCTCTATTTCGATTTCTTTTTATTTACAAAGAAACAAAAACAAACACATACACACACATACACAAATCTATTTTCAGGTTTGTGTATCAGCAAGTTCTGACAATAAAAATGACTTTTTTTTTTTTTTTTGCTTTTATTTCTCCTGGCCGGATTTTTGAAGCAACAATCAGATAAGAATTTATGTTTAATTTTCAAGTTTCTGTTTTTGACACAAAAATAGAATGACTAAAGATACACTGATACAAAATGTTCATCCTGTACTTGAACGGTTTTTTTCTGTTTCAAATTGCTTTCAAACCGTTTAAAACAATTTGGCTTTAAACAAGATTACTGATTATCGCTGCGTGATTAAGTCATCATTTACAGTATGTGATTAAGTCTTTGTGTGTATGTGTGCGCGGTTGGGTCCAGTGCCTTTAGCTTTGGTTACAGCACACACTGTGGTGTCCAGTTCATGTGTGTAAATGATTCCTCATGCTCCCAGGGACGCTCTCTCACACTCTGTCCATAACACCAGGGAAGAAGAAACCCTCCATAGATGTGATCCTCTGGTGGTTCAGTACATTCAGGTGGTCAGCTGACTTCATTTTATTGCCCCATAACGTTACTGAGTCTAGACCTGAGTAACTGATCAACCCCAGATCATAACACTGTCTCCAGAGGCTTGTACAGTGGACACTATGCATGATGGGAGCATCGCTTCAAGTCCTTCCCTTCTTACCCTGACACGCCCATCACTCTGGTATAGGATCAGTCTGGACTCATCAGGTCACATGACCTTTTTCCATCACTCCAAAGTCCGGCCTTTATGCTCCCTAGCCTTTAAACTAAAGCTGTTAAGTCTCACTAACAAGTGGTTTTCTTATGGACACACAGCTGTTTAGTCCCAATCCTGTGAGTTCTCATCACTTTGTGTGTGTCTACGGAAATCCTCTTACTCTCACTATTCTGATTTCTTCTAAAGTTTTTTTTTTTTTTATCATGCAACGTCTCAAAGTATTTAAGTGATCTTCCATCACGCTCATTTTTCTAATCAAATCTTCTCTGTAAAGTTATAGGTTCAGTTCTGTCCTTCCAGGGTTTAATAATGTCTTGAATAACTCTTAACCCAATTCCAGTCCTTTCAGCTCAATCTCCTTCTCTTTGTTTGATCCACACCATTAATTTGACCCTTCGGAAACACTTGGCCACACAGTTTGTAAATTTACGTAATTGACAAACGAATAATCAGGTCATAATGTACTGAAAATGGTCGCTAATTAGGCCAACTCATATCTCATATGTTTTTCCTTTCTGCTGCAAAGCCAAAACTCGAGTTAAAAAGGAAGCATTAGTAGGAGGAATGCTATGCATCCTGCAAGCCAAATGACTTTACACCCAGTAGGGGTGGGACTCGCTGGTGGACATGATGGAGCCAGTGCTCTTGTCATGTTTTCCGCTCGCTCTGCGCTGTCGAGTTTGTCCTGCCTCTTTCTTCTAGACACTGTCAGGTCTAAAATAGCGCACAAGATTATTCTTGCAGAATTTGTTCTGTGTGTCATTACGTTTATCCTATTTAAGCAGAAACAAACTTAATCTCTGGTCAATTTGATTGAATTATATATTATTAATATGAGAAAAATCACTTGATCAGCATTAACATTATGACTACATGCCAAATATTGAGTAGGCCCCCCCCCCCCCCCCCTCTTTGCCACCAAAACAGTGATGCATCTTTCTCTTGGAACCAGCATTAACCTTTTCCTTAATTTGATCTACACCATTGCTTTAATCGGATCGGCAATACACGAGCCAGCCTTCACTCCCCATGTGCATCAGTGATTTTTGGCCACCTATGACCCTGTCGCCAGTTCAATTGTTTTGCTTCGTTAGATAACTTTTGGTATGTCCTGTCCTGTGGGTAACATCCCACAAGAGCTGCAGTTTTGGAGTTGCTCTGACTCAGTAGTCTAGCCATCACAATCTGGCCCTTCTCACAGTAGCTGCATTTTCAATATCTCATTACAATGGCGTCTGGAAGTGGGTGGGATATATTAGGCAGCAAATGAACCTTTTTTCCTGAAGTTGATGTGTGGGAAGCAGAAACAATGGGCAAGTGTAAGGATTTGAGTGACTGAGAGAAGGGCTAAATTCTGATGGGTCAGAGCGACTCCAAAACTGCAGGTCTTGTGGGATGCTCCTGGTCTCCAGTGGTCAGGACCAACCAAAAGTGATCTAAGGAAGGAAAACTAGTGAACTGGCAACAGCGTCATTGGTGGCCAAGGCTTACTGATGCCCATTGGGAGTGAAAGCTGACCAGCGTAGTCTAATCCAATAGAAGCGCTATAGTGCAGTTTACTCACCCACACCGGCGGGAACCAAAGGCCAGCCTGTCCAATCCAATTCTGAAGGCAATAAAGAACAAATTACAAAATCCGTAATACAAATGCAGCACAAATCTGCTACAGACAACTCTCAGAATAATAGACAACTCTCAGAATAATATATAAGGTAGCTCTAAATCTTTGCTAGCTATCTAAAGGAAAAAAAATCGCAACTACTAAAACCTCAATAGCAATGGCTAAGATATCTAGCCAGCTAGCGTTATCTTTGATATGAGCGTTTTTGAAAATATTCCTTCCACCAGTCATGACAACTATTATTAGACGACTTATTCTTATCCGAGTCATTTTCTTGCTCACTGCTTCTACTTGTAAAGGAGTTATTATTACTACCAGAGCAGGGCTTTTACTCGTGTTAGTGTGTTTTGAACTCCATGACTAAGAGGCATGACTAAGAAAGTGTGTCACCTCCATGGCACCCCTAGATCCTGTTTATGAACTTGCTTTAACACGAATGCACGCGCTGACGATTCCACTTGAATTGATGTGTGTCCTGCACACTTCCCACACACATGTGAACACCTCACGGGCTGACGAGGTGAACGGGCGAAAATGCCCTGGCGCTACATCGATATCGACAAATCCCATCCCGGCTAATAGTCTTCGACTCCAGGGCTTCATTAGGATCCAGTCCCTGATATCCCATTAGCTATAATGGCTCTCTAGGGTGTTTGATTACATCAAAAGCCTGGAGTTTGGCACGAGGAGAAGTGAAGAAAAGCACAAAGGACTTCTATCAATCCATTTATAAACCTCTAAAAAGGTTTCTTAAGCAATATTTGATATATTTGTCGCTTAAGTTGACCTGTCGTCTCCCTGCGCAGACCAGAGATTGATTTTAAACTTTAGTACAAACTGCCAACTTGGCACTTAGAGCGTCTGGCGGATGTCTGATGGCATATGAAATCTGTCAATCTGGAAATAATAGGTTGTTAACTTCAAAATGACGTCTGCCTGAGAAACGTTTCCCAGTGTGGGAAGGACAGGAAAATTACTTACTGCAGCTCCACCACGGGCTACGGGCCGGGCGATATGGCAACAATATTATACCACGATGCACAACATGCGTGACGATATATTGTTGTATGTTAAAAAATAAATAAATAACTAAACTGACATTTATATAATTTTTATTTTAATATCTTGCAATAAATAGGCATTAACTGAAAATTATGGGTCTTACTGTAAATGTAATCATGCGATTAATTATAATAATAATTACCACATCAATATTTCCATCTTAGTTGTGAACTAATACACTGGGGGAAAAAATATGTATTAACATATTTATATTTAAGCCAGAAATTATACTTAATTAAAAACAGTTAAACTGATATGTTTAGTGGTACAAGTTCATACAGTAGTATGATATTATATAAATATACAGTAAGTGTTACACATATAATAAAACTGGTACTAAATCCATTAAAATAAATGTAAGCATTGTACAAATACTAACTAGCACCATATAGGGGAACGCACTAGTAACATATGGGATATTCTGAGTTACAGTGTTGTTTTTTGCACAGAAGGGTTGTACAGTCGGTGCACTGTGTCCTCGCACCACCAGGGTCGAGGGTTCGATTCCCACCTGTATGTGTTGGACCTCATGTTTGGTTGATTTCCTTTAACAGTCCAAACACTTGAAGATTGACATTCGTGAGTGTGAGTGTGAGTGTGTGTGTGTCCTGAGATGGACTGGCACCCCATGTAGTCCCCAGAGTCCCCTGGGAAAGGCTGCAGGGCTCCCATGACCCTGTACAGGATAAGTGAGTGGGTTGTACAGTGTAACAGGCACTGCAAGGAAGGATCTGTCTGGATGTGAAGACATCATGTTAGAACTTAATACAAATCATTTCCTTCACACTACACACGCCATCGCTCTTGTCCGAACAGCTAGAGTTATATGATGAAATATCTTAAAGTGACACATAGTCCAGATGCATTCCAGTCCTGCCAGCCAGACATACAGTACTGTACACTGAACTGCAGCACGTCAGCTACGCAACACAGGATGCCCGAAATGTGTTTGGGTTCAGCTTGAACACAACTCTAACTCTAACCCTCGCCTTTGATGCACCATGGGAACCACCCTCTCGGTCACTCGCGCTCATTCCGCTGAAAGGGAAATGCTGTCCCAGTGATATCATCGCTCTGGAAAGGAGAACTAGCTAGCTCCTTCATGTGAACTGGAAATCCTGTTTTCTTTTTTCTTTTTTTAAATTTAATTGTTTTTGTAATGCTTGATTATTTATATGTAATTTATTCCACTTCTGTAACTCATTCCTAACTTCTAAGGCTTTACTTTGGAGGAAACTCTACAGCTATGTTGATTACAAGTAAGTGAAACATTACTAACATTAGCATTTCATTTACTTTGATAGATATTTAATATATATATATATATATATTTGCATACTGTTTTTAAAAAATGCTTGGAAAATATTTCAGAACAGATTGCAGACAGATTATTAGTTTAATAAGGATTGCATTGACACATAAGAATTGTTGTGATGTGTCAAATCTGAGCTTATATATATATCACTGAGTATACGGTATAAGTGTAAATGTTCTTTAAATAATGAAATGATGTATAAGATTTTTAAAAATGTGGGCATCTTAAAAATTTTTTTTTTTTTCTTCCGAACATGTTGAATGATCATGCATACAGTAAATGAGTGGATTTAGGGGAACAGACATCAGTTAATTCATCCACCACTGTGTTACCTGAACCTACAATAATCCCTGTGTATAATCCAAATCCAGACGATGTAAACACAGACCTCCTGCTGTGATTCTATCATATTATATTCTTTGTAAATTAGCATTCCAAGCTCAGTGAGGCTGTTTTCTCAGGGCTACGAGAGCCCCCGGAGCTCCCGCATCCACTGGCGCTCGTTCAACTGAGTGTTGTTAGCAACGACATATCAACAGGGCATGCAAGCAATTACACCTATGACCTAATGCTCCTCAACCTACCGGAGCTGGCGAGAGCTAAAGGCGCCTGGTTTGCACCCGGATCGGTCTCGGCACTGACGAAATCGTACATGACGTGGGAAGAGAAAGAACAGCTGGAAAGTTCTGTAGATATTTATACAGCTCAGAAGCCCTCTGCGACATGTCAGGGGGATTCGTCGCACCATTAAGGACCTGATGAGCTGCTGCTATAACTAAGCTGTTTATCTTTATGACGTCACACGGAGCGTTCTTCTTGATATATATTGTGACAGACGTAGCGACTCTTGATAAATGGGAAATTTTGTAGGAATCTCTGTAATGCTCGATTCTATGACGTCAATCAGGACCAATGCAATACATTTAGTGAGCTGACGATCAGGGGTTACTAGGGGTTAACCCTACATTATTGTGGTGTCTAAGCATTACATTGAAGTTTATGTGACTTTGAAGCAGCTAATGGAAACACGTGCGCTGATGGTTGGTCATTTTCTGTTTGTTTTTTTTGTTTTTTTTTATTGCTGTGGCTTTTATTAATTTGATTTAATTCCAGAATTCACAAGCCAGAATTCTTAAAAACTTCATTTCAGAATAAAAATGATTTCAAGTTGCAAATCGGACAAGCCCAGAAAAAAAAAAACACATCTGCATCTTTATTTTACGACAAATGGAAAATTCTGCAGGAATCTCTGTAGTGTTCAATTCCAAGATGTCATTCAGGACCAGTTTTAACAATTTCAATAAACTTAGTAATGATTTGAAAAATACATGAAGGGGTCTTAAACAAAAATAAATGATCAATGATCAGTTTACAAGGGGTCAACCTTTTGTTATTGTGGAGTCGAAGCATTATATTGAGGTTTCTGTAACTTTATGTGGAGCGGCTGCTGGAAACTCGCGGCTGATTGTTGGTTATTTCCCGATTTTTTTTTTTTTTATTGCTGTGGCTTTTATTAATTAGATTAAATTCCAGAATTTACAATACATGAGCCAGAACTTTTGTAAATTTCATTTCATCCACATTTCAGCTTGCAAGAATCTCTCTCAAACATCAATAACCTCAACCCAAATCCAAGTTGAAAAAGCAATCGAATATAAAAACCACCAAACAAAAAAAAAAAACTTGCATCTTTATTTTGCGTATTCTCTCATCTCATCAATTGACCAAAAAACAATTGTTTTTTCCGGGGCTGTGAACCACCACTTCTATAAGATTCCTACAAGATCAAGTGACCTCTCGCCTCTGTCTGTGGGTGTGTCCGCTGCACCCGGGCTGATGGATGTTAATGAGTTGTTTATTTGTTTTGTGTGGCGGGCGTGCAGCTCGGGAGCACGTACAGTATCACCGTCAGCCAGGACCCTCCCAGGCCACTGAGAAACTGGTAAACGTTCTAAAACGCTAAAGGAATCTCGACTGGGAGGCGTACAATTGCATGCTACATCTGTTATCAGCTTCCACAAAGCGAAAAAAGCATGACATCCTGTAGGGACGCCCAGAGTATTTAGAAAAGGAAGCGGCTGTATAAAAGAGTCGTGTGATAGCATCACGCCTACGGTTTGCACGCAAAAGGAACCAGCCAGAGGACGTCTTTCTCCAGGGACAAGGGCTGAAGTTGTAGTTTTTGTTTCTAGTCTTATTGCAAAAGTTTCGAGAGCAGATCAGAAGTTTAAAATGTCACGTACATGATGCTAAACGTTTGCATCATCGATTTAAAAATTTTTTGTTGAACTTCTATTCTTACACTAACCGGTCTGGCTCCACTTACACTGTTTGATTCATTATCAATAATTATCGAGAAATATTTTAGTTTACATTCATCCTCTTTGTTCAAGTCAATGCAGGACTTTTGATTGTGCAGAATAACAGAACACAGGTGCCATGATTGAACCGCATTTTTCATTCACATCTGAAACCCCGGCCTCCCAGGAACTCCTTTAAATGTTCCTTTCCAAATGAGGACTTCTGAAAATGTCACTCACTTTTCATCCCGCTGATCCTGGATAGAGTGACCACATCCATTTATGTTTCTACGGTCTGCATAAGTCTTTATCTTCTAACAACACGTCTTTGTGAGTCTTCATAAGTGTCCATACGCCTTGTTGTTTCAAGACAAAAACAAGACTTCTTCATTAAAGACGAGATTAAAACAAAGCTTTATAAAGACTCATGGATCATACAGTACATTGTGTTTTACATGTAACCACTTTTTAAATTACAACAGCATCCTCCCGGGCGATGAGTCAGCATCACTCTTTATTTTTGACCTGCTGGGCTTCCAAACCTCGGAAATGTTCTATCTGCAATGTTGGATAATTCGTGTGTGGTTGTCATGCTGACCTCTTAAACAGGATACGGACATTTTGTGTGTATCTGCAGGGAAAAAAGCAAAGCGAGAGAGAGAGAGAGAGAGAGAGAGAGAGAGACCACCGACACATCTTTAACTCTGCCGAAAAGAGACGATAACAGCCACATTTTTACTCAGTGGTTATTGAAAAAAAACATACATTAAAAATGCACGGTAGCCTGAAGCTAATCCAGTGTACATCGAGAAATGTCATTGCAGCTAGTATACAAAGTTCTGACTCAAAACATGATGGACAGTTTGTTTGTTTTTATAAACCACCAACAGAGGAGCGATACATACTGTATATCTGAAGAAGAATTTCCAGTCTGGAGCCGTTACATCTACGGTCAAACCTACAGCGCCCTTCTTATAATAAATATTTCAAAACACACTTGAAAGCGTGAGAGGCACCAGAGGAGGTTCCACCATGATCCAGACGATGACTGGTGATGACTTCAGTGTCCTCATAGCTTCCCACCCCCATGCACTTCATCCCTATGCTTTACTTACCGCATCATTTCATTCAAAGGCTGCTCAGATCAGTTGAAGAAAAACAAGACCGCTCGATGACACTACAACAACCACATCCAGCCTGGATCTACACCGAGAGCTAAGCAAAAAAAAAAAAACAACCCCAAAAAAACTGTTTACATCTCAGAGCCATCTGCTCTGTGTAGCTCCTGGTCCAGCTGTCTTCCCTTGACCCTCCAGTCGCCTATGGGAAAGACAGAAACGGCCCCAGGCACTGAGGTTTTATGGCTCACCAGCCAGTGTGGAGAAAGGATTTGTTTCCACCATCTGTTCCTGGCTGTGCTCTGTTAGGAAAGAATCAGAAAAGGTGAAAGGAAACGGCTGACAGATGAAGAGAGTAATGTGGCAAGGAATCGGGCTGCCTCGCCATTCCTACGTCCATCACGAAAATCTGCGGGAGGAATACGAATCGAGGAAATAGTTCTGAGTCGCCTCGACAGTAATAATCTAAGGGAGATTCAAAAGAAACACGAGGTGGATTTTTCTGTGTGTGTGTGTGTGTGTGTGTGTGTGTGTTCTAATATATCTAAAATAGTCTATAATGCTTATAGAATCAGGCGGCATGATGGCTGACAGGCGGTCAGCACTGTGGCCTCGCACCTCCAGAGTCCGGGTTCGATTCCCACCTCGGGGTCTGTGTGCATGGAGTTTGCATGTTTTTCCCATGCTTGATGGGTTTCCTCCGGTTTCCTCCCAAAGTTCAACAACATGCAGATTAGGCTAATTGGCGTTCCCAAATTGCTCGTAGTGTGTGTGTGTGTGTGTGTGTCCTGTTATGTATTAGGGTGTACCCCGCCTCCCTGGATAGGCTCTCCAGCCCCCCTCGACCCTGTATACTGGAGACGCATACATGTTTTATTGTCTCTGACTTTTATTAGTTTGTTTAAATTCTAGAATTCACATTTCATGAGCCAGAACTTTTGTAAATCTAATTTCATCCACATTTTAGCTCAGCGGAAGAATTTCATCTTTCTCGAACATCGTCAAGTAATCTCAAACCAAATCCAAATCGGACAAATAAAACAAAACAACAACAAAAATGTGCATCTTTATTTTGCCTATTTTTTCATCCCATCGAAAGAGCTTCAAGTGACATCAGTCACATAGTTTTTTTTTTTTTTATCGGGGCTGCGAACCAATGAGGTCATGAGATGCCTTTAAGATTGAGTCACCTCTCGCCGACGTCTGTGGGCGTGTCTGTTTAATCCGGGCTGATGGATGTTAATGAGTTGTTTATTTGTTTTGTGTGACTAACGTGCAGCTTGAGAGCACGTATCACCATCGGCCAGGTGATACAGGAGTTTAGAGAATAAGATTTGTTTATATAAGTAAAAAAAAAAGATTTGAATAAATAGAAATAAACAGACAGTAAATTAAAGTAATTGCCTTTTTTTTCCAGTTTCGCTTCCCAGTTGTTTGTACTTCTGACACAAATCTACCCTGTATTTTATTATTAGTATTATTATTATTATTATTATCTGACCCACTCTTTCCCAAAGTTTGAGCCATAAGGTTACTGCAGGTTAAAGTTAAATCTGCACCATAAATAAAATCAAAATGTCAGTACCTCGAGGTGGGCGTGGCCATATGTGTCAGTCAACAGAGCCAATCAAAGCGACAGTTTACTGTGTTAAGACAAAGTATGTGAAACTCAAAATATTCCAAATAAGTGGGACGTACACTTTGAAAACTGAAACCTTTCACCACGAATTAAATAAAAATGTTAAGTAAAAGGGAAGTTATGAGATGTTACTGTATGCGTCAGATGCTGATCAGCTTATTTTTAGCTTTAGCTTTTTAAATATTACTACAAACTCTTTTTGTATACTCAATACAATAAATGAGAAGGTTTTAATTTTCAGGTTTGTAATTAGATAAAAAAATTTCCATAAAACATTTTTTGCTAATTTTTGTTTACATTTATAAAATAACTAGAACGAATAAAACAAAGACATGGGATTATAAATAACGTGAGATTTTTCATTTATTTTCGTCTGGTGTTGATCAGAGACGTGATTAAAGGTTCGGTTTGTTGGGTTACTTGACACTAACACTTTCTGGTTTGCAGTTTTTCCATTTTCGACGTATTTCTTTTTTGTTCAAATCCAATTTGCTTGGTGAAAACAAAGCACTCAAAAGAAAAAAAACAAGACTTACTTTATTTGTTTCTCTTTTCAGAAATTGAAGCGAAGGAGGCTTGCGATTGGCTCCGAGCAGCCGGCTTCCCTCAGTACGCGCAGCTTTTTAAAAGTAAACATTTATTTCCTAAATTGTTCGTTGTAATTAATTGTGACAACACTCACCCGCTTTTAACAGCAAACAATGTTTTACGTGTAATTCTGTTTGACTTTCCAGATTGCCACATTCCTATTGACACAGACTGGGCGAAGAGCGATCATGAATTCCTAGACAGTGACACATTAGACTCTCTTTGCAGGTGAGTGTGTTTTTCATGCGATTGTGGGTCGATGGTGTAGTACCCGTTTCCCAGACATTCATCCCTTCTTTTACAACCAGGAGACTGAATACCTTAAACAAGTGTGCGGAGATGAAGCTGGAGCTGAGCAGATTCAAACGACGAGTGAGTTTATGGAGAAAATTTTAGTTAAGAACAATCCATGAAACCATCTCTGTTTTCTATATCCTAAACCTGGACTCGCTAACATACGTGCACTTGTAACCTAGGGTGAAGTCGATGATGATGTGGAACCCTGCGCCATCAGTCCTAAGTGGTCCTACAACCAAAAGAGTAGGCTGTGGACACGTACAGACGGTATGGACTTTCTTCCGTCTGTGGACAGCCCTGTCTCCAGTCTGAGGAGGTCTGAAAGCTGTGAGGCGTCTCTCTCAGACAGCAGTGAGCACCATGAGATCCTTTCCATGCACAGCTCCAGCAGCGCAGACAGCGAAGGCTGTGCCGCCACCCTCAAAACTTCTGAAGATCCCGAGACGAGTCGAAGCTCCTCAAGATGCTCGTCCACCTACAAACACCTGTCCCCAGACACCTCCTTCAGTGGACCCCCATCTCCAGGGGAGCCTCATAACCTCTGCAGTGAAGAGCGCTTTCCAGAGAAGCCTCCTCTAAAGAAGAGGCAGAGCCTTCTTCGCAAAATGGACAAGATGAGACCTAGAGGGTCAACGCTATGGCCGCATGCTCAGAGTGGAAAATCACGGTTAGTCATAAGCAGTCCTATACTCCAGGAGGACAAGCTTGGGGAGATCCACCATATGAACATCCTGGACAAGTCATGCAGCCCAGTGTCCTGTGCACCACCTTATGCCTCAAGCAGCAGTCCCTCAGAGAACAGCAGTGCAGTCAGTACACCCAGTCCGGTCACCAAGGTTCGCAGTAACTGCAAAAGACAGAACGGTCAATCGCAGGCACAAGAACAAACCTGTATTAGTGACCAGGAGCATCCCGTGCCACGCAGCCCTAACAGCAACACTGTGTTTGAGATTCCACACGGTCACAAGCCAGGCACTTTTCCCACCATTTTGCACAACACTGTGCTGTCACCCCTTGACAACACCTCCGTCAACTGGAGGACCGGAAGTTTTCATGGATGCCATCGCCGTAGATTTCAAAGCAGTATCTCCAGCGATCAAGAACCACCATGCAGTCCTCTGGCGGCGCACGACCATCGGGTTAGCGTTTACGACAACGTCCCAGATCACATGCAAATTATAGATGACGATGTCTTTTCAGCTTTGGATAGTATAATGGAACGTATTACAGATCTACAACAACTGGTCACTTCATGGACAGACAAACTTCCTGACGACGGAGACTCAGACTTCTCCCACTCCAACTCTTCCTCCCCTTCTTCTCTGACTGACATCCACCTTGAGATCAAAGAGCAGAGTGAAACAGATCAAAATGACCAAAAGCCAAATTACGACGAGCTCTCACAGGCTTGTTCTCATACACTTCAGCCCGTTTGGTAAGAGACAATAACAGCATGTTTTGAAAAGCGATCAGATCTTCTACATTGCAGTAGTTAACAAAAGTGCTTTCATATGTTTCAGTGCTCAGAAACTTTACTGGTGCAGTGATCAGATCTTCTCAACACCTAACCCCAACAGCCAAGCCATCGAGTCCCAGCTTGCTCCCTGCGTTTCGATGCTGCAGAGACTGAGTCTGCTCAGATTGACTGTTCTGATGGACAAGTACTCGCCTTTCAGCAAGCAAGGATGGAACTGGTAAGATGTTTTGAGTAATATCTAAGAAAAAGAGTGAAGGAACTGCTAAGAAACAAATGTACTAATGTTACAAAAGGTTAATTTATTAAGTAAAGAGGGGTTAATTTATACTCTCAAAGGCTAATTAATTAATAAACAATGAGCGTTTATGTCAAACTGGGACTTGTGATAATTTCTGGTGAATTAAGGCATAAAATCGATTGACATTTACAGAAGACTTCAAGCATAGTACGGTGATGAGACACTTAGCCGCAGTAAAACATGCGAACGGTAATCCTGGCCTCATAATTGATTTTTGAAAATTGACGTCGCCAACTTGCAGAAGAGACGCATCACCAGCACCATTTGCACATTACAGGAACCTGGCTGTTATTGCCACGTCCCCCATACTGTCCTGAGCCATTTCTACATGTTTGGGCCATTAAAGGAGTTCCTGGGAGGCCAGCGTTTCAAACCTGAAGCAGGCAGAACAATCATGTGTCCGGTGTACTGAGAAAACTTTTTCCCCTTGATGGTGTCCAAGCACTAGTGAAACACTGAGTGCATTAGTGTTACTGGGGATCATATAAAGAAATAAATGGAGTCTTTACTCTCAGGATGTGCGTCCTGTTATTCTGCTCAGTCAAAAGTCCTGCTTTGACTTGAACGCCCCTTGTACGGTATATGGAAACATCACCAGAGCAGGTGCCATTAAAACGGTTGTATTGCCATGTCAAGTACTAAAAGCAACCTTTTTTTTTTAACAGTGCTCAGCGCATTCACGTCAACCTGTCTCCAAGTAGCACGTGAAGCTTCGGGTTCCACACACAACCTACAATTCCACTTCCTTTTACTTTTCAAGACAGCCAGAGCATTTTCCTTCAGAGCTAGCAGAGATTGTGTGTCGGAGACATTATCAGAGTTAATAACACCAGACAATAAAAGACATCACTCATAAATCCTGCAAACACCATTATTTATTGAGACTTAAATATCACTACCACTTCCTCTTTACTCAGGGTGAATTATATTCTTCTACTGTACGCTGACAAGTACACAGTATATAAGGTTGTTCATATGCAGATTTTTTTTTTTTTTTTAATTTTTCTTTCACGTCCAGGATTTCCGTACCCCCTGACGCGTGGAGCGTTTCTGCTAACGGCTTTGCATCTGCCCCATGGTCGCTGCTAGCTCTACAAATCTTTACACCAGATGAGTTAGTTTACAGTTTCGCTAGATAGTAGAGCTAAGCGGGAAATAAACCCTGACTGTGTTTGTAATAAGAGCTGCGGGAATCTTTTTAATATATCACAAGCAACAGTAGAGCGAGCGGAGCACTATTTTCGTTTTAATCAGTGACTAGCCTTGAAAAGATGGTCACAGTAATGAGGCGACCCCACCTGAAATATGGAGATATTTCCATTAAAAAAGATGAGCATAGCTCGGTGCAGTTGGGTTTTTATTGGGACATTCACTGCACATTTGAGATTTCTTTGAAAATAAACACAAAAAAAGGACTAAAGGACTTAATTTTCAGTCTTACAGAGAATCAAATACAACTGAATATAGTTTCTCCCTTTAAAACCCGCTAAAGCCGATCTCTCCGAAACGCTGAACATCAAAGCTTTATAAAAATTGCATGACCTGGACAACTGTGTAAAATTCGTTGAGTCTTTACTTCTTTAAAGTCTTGTACTGTGCAGGATATCTAACACATTAAAGCATTCAAAAGCAGTATGGAAGCAGGATTTATTTACATTTCATAATATACAGGAGAATATAATATTTTTATACAGCAAGTCCCCAACATTCGAACAAGTTCCGTTTAGAGAACCTGTTCGTAAGTCTAATTTGTTCGTATGTCCAACAAACATTGTCTAGGCAGTAGAATACTAACACACTTGGCTATACACAGTATAAAACTTTCATTCGTTAGAATGGTGCCGATGGTTGTTAAAAAACGTCTGAATTATTCTCTCCATTCTCTCCATTATTTTCACTTTCGTCTTCATCTTCATTGCTTGGCGTTTCTTAGCAGTACCAGATTCATCGCATTTGCCTTTATGCCTTTTCCCGGATATCCTGTACATCGGACATTTAATCTAACCACCGCGATGGAGTGATGTTCTCCCTGTGTTTGATGGGTTTCCTCCGGGTAATCCGGTTTCCCCTAACAGTCCAAAAACATGCAGTTTAGGCTAATTGTGTTCACAAATTGCCTGTAGTGTGTGAATGAGCTTCTGAATGTGTGTGTGCCCTGCGATGGATTGATACCCTGTCCAGGGTGTACCCTACCCAATGCCCCAGGTCTCCTGGGATAGGCTCCAGGCCCCCCGCGACCATAGTATTGGTATCAAAACGAACATTTTGGTATCGTGACACGAGTGTGATAACCTTACTGTACAACTTGTTTGAAGCTACAGTACGTATATGGTTAACAGTGTCATTCTACAACATCAAAAATCTACTGCTTAACATTTTCCTTTTATGATTTCACTTTTCTGTAGAGAGAGAGAGAGAGAGAGAGAGCTTGCCGTTGTAGTTCTTTGTGTAAGCAGAGTGTGAAGGCCATGCAGGCTGTCTAAATGCACACCAGGCGCTTTTCAGTCAGCATGAGGTTTCAGCACGATCCATCAGTAACCTTGAGCATTTTTGCGCTTGATAAGTAAACATGAGCATTTAAGAAGGATGGAAATACAATGAGGGAATAATAAAACATTCGACATTATAAGTTCCTGAGCGGAAACTGGAGTACTACTGAGAGCTTAAGGCAAAAAGGACAGTGTAATTGACTTTTTGAGGGGAAAGTAATGGTCTATTAGTTTTAACAACCGTCGGGCTAAGTACAAAAGAAATAACCTTGTTAAATCCCCAGCCCATACCCAACACACACACACACACACACACACACACACAGTATTCCGTATTCAGCACGGTCAATTTTGTGTATGATGCTTGATTTCAGATAAGTCTTGTCCGCTGCAGTCCACTGACTTCTTCCCCTTTTTTCATTCCTAAAGAACGATATCAGCTGCGGTTTACAAAGCCACAGGAAGTCGAGGGATGTATGTGACGTGTTTCGCCCGGTAGCGGAACATCACTGGGCTAATGGAACAAGGAGGATACTGATATCGTCTTTTTAATTGAATTCAAATGCCTTGTTTGATGCTAAACAGCGTTCGGCTGAAATGGAAATGAATGCCTAATGAAAAGCTTTGCTAGCTCTGATATCAAAGGAAACCACATTAGATGAGAATGGCTAAACTCGCTGTTGGAAGAGGTTGGCTAGTTTCTGGGTTCGGAGACATGGCCCTGACGTTTCATCCCGACAGACAGTATTAGAAGGAGCTCTTCTGCTTTAGAGGTTTATTTGATTGAATCTTTTTAAAAATGTCCATCTATGAAGGACTGAGATGTTTCATCACATTTTAGGGTGCGAATATTTTATCCGGTTTTGTTGTAATGGAGTTAGCATGTTTCCCCCGTGCTTGGTGGGTTTCCTCCTGGTGATCTGGTTTCCTCCAGGAGGAGGAGCTTCACGTGCTCCTTGGAGTCAGATTGACGTGAATAAGCTGGGCACGTAAAAAAAAAAATTGCTTTTAGTACTTGACATGGCAACTAAACCGTTCTGATGTTTCATATACAAGGAGCGTTCAAGTCATTGCGGGACTTTTGATTGTGCAGAATAACAGGACACAGTCCTGAGAGTAAAAACTCCCTTTATTTCTTTATATAATCGCCTGCTGCACTAATGCACTCATCCAAGTGGTTCTAGACACTAGAGCTTGGACACCATCGAGGTAGAAAGTTTTTCCAGAGCCATGATTGTTCTGCCTGCTTCAGTTGAGATGTAGGCTGTTACTGACCTTTGAGTAGGGTATGAATGGGTGTGTGAGGGTGTGTGTACTTGTGCCATGGGATTGTTTGGCACCCAAATTAGGGTATCACCTGCCTTGTGCCCTAAGATACATGGGATAGGCTCCAGGCCCCCTGACCACACCCAGGATATGGGGTATGGGTAATGCATGGATAGATGGATGGATGTATGGATGGATGGATGGATGGATGGATGCACCACTAGTCCATTTAGGTTGTTATTCAGTGACACAATCTGCACATATTTTGTGCTCCAAATATTCTGTATTTATTTTTTATTGATTTTTTTTTTCATTAGGTACTTATTTTTCATTTCCTGAAATATATCCAAACTAGTGGGCTAATTGAAAGTTCCATGACCCTGATCCAGTAGTTACGCCAAAATAAAAACAGCTTTAATGTAAATGTGGCTTTCAGAGACTCGGGTTCATGTTAATCAATGCAGATTTTATTTGTACCTTCAACACGACCTTGAATCTAAAAGTTAATACCCTGCATAAATTCGTATTCCCTTGCTGCAGACAATTATTCTTAACTTAAAAGTGCATCATGGATTCATATCTATATTTATTTAAAGGGCTCATATTATGCACCATTTATGTTTTAGCAATGTTTCGATGTTCAGGCAGGTCTTCACTGTGTGTGTGTATATGTGTGTGTGTGTGTGTACACAATTTTCATGTTCCATCCACCATTGTGACCTCATCTTGTTGGCTCGTTGTTCAGCTCGGCTGTTCTCTGGAGGGGCGTGGCTCAGCAGTGGCTCATTTACATAAACACTGTAACTGTGCATTAGGAGGAGGAGTAAAACAGATGGAGTTGAAAGATAAAATAATGCATTATCTGAGACGTATTTCAGCTCTAGCATTACCTATTACACACACAGACACACACACACTGAGACTGTTAACTTGTCAAAGCACTGTGAAAATACGGGACCTTTAACACTTTTCTTTACTAACAGTTTGCTCACGTCTTTAAATGCTCTAGTAGGAGGAGAAGTAGAGAAGAGCACACTCCAGCAGACAAATGAAACGTCAAAGGAAAACACTCAGCAGCTTTAGAAGCGGCCCATAAGCACTTCGTCTCGATATCATTTCAAAGACATTATCTATACAATCCTAAAACACTTGACATTCAGATAGATTTCTTTTTAGCCCACAGTCGTGTTCAATATGCAACAGCTGAACCTCATGTGTTTTCCACGGCAGGACAGTCCCGAAAGTCTACAGGAAGATGAAAGCTTCGGAGCAGAAGAACAGGAAGGTGTTTGGTGTACCTTTGCTTCAGAGTGTTCAGCGGTCAGGGAAACCTCTGCCCCCAAGCATCCTCAGAGCAATGGAGTACCTTAAGACTGAATGTCTGGATCAGGTGAGATCCTCAGCACCTCCTCCAGAGATCAAGGCCATGCTAGAAGAAGAAACATTTCAGTAGAAAAGAGCACCGGGATATTTTAGGGTCATGATTGAAGCTTCATCATCATTAGACTAATACATGTTTGATCGTGTATGTTCAACAGGTTGGCCTTTTCCGGAAGTCTGGGGTCAAATCTCGGATTCAGTATCTTAGGGACATGATCGAGGCCGACCCTGACGGCTTCTCCTTCGAGGACCAGTCTGCCTTCGACGTGGCCGACATGATAAAGCAATACTTCAGAGACCTACCTGAACCCGTTTTCTCCGGCAAGCTGTGCGAGAGTTTCCTGCACATCTACCAGTGTAGGCATTCCCCTCGGACCTCCTGCCATAATCTATCTAAAGTATACTTATAGATATTTAATCTAATTTCTTTCACCGAGTCATCCCTTCATCCACCACAGATTTCCCAAAGGATCAACAGTTTGCAGCGGTCCAGGCTGCCATCTTCCTCCTGCCTGATGAGAACCGAGAAGCTCTTCAGTGCCTCCTCTTCTTCCTCCATCAAGTGGTGGCCTGCGTGGAGGAAAACCAGATGACCCCGACGAATATTGCTGTTTGCTTGGCCCCGTCTCTGTTCCACCTCAACGTCCTCAAGAGAGAGAGCACCAGCAGCAGGTCTGTGATGTTTCCTTTTATTTATATATTTAAACTTTTTGAATTTAAAAGTTTTTAGGAAGTAATCACCTCTTACCTGAGTTTCACAGTAACAATAAAACCATTTAAATAAATCAATTTCTCAATCAAGTCTGTGATCAAGTCAAACTGTAACACAAGGCAGTTAGTGACTCATGGGCAACACGACAAGACGTTATATCGTATTTGTGAAACATTTAGTGTACAGTTTGACTCTGAATATTTAAAAGTGTAAACAGTATAAATTAAAGAAATAATGATTTTTGAAGTTCATTTATTTCCTGGACATTTCCAAATAGATTTTGTCAGATTCAGTCACAAACAGTATGACTGTGTATTAGTAGGCCATTGTAAGTAAGAAAAAAAAATTTTTAGCCACAAGGTGGGATGGGGAATTAACATGATTAAGTTGCTAAATTTACAAGAAAAATAACTTAAAAATCTGCTAGAAATTTTTTTTTTAAATACTTTTTTGGGTTAAAACTTTATGGAAAAAAAATAGAAAATTTAAAAGAAAAATCATGAAATTTTTAAAAACAAGTTTAAAACACGTAAACTCATAATTTTATGGGGGGAAAACTCGAAAATATTTTTTTAAAAATTCAAGAGTTAAAATTAATTTTTATTTTACAATACAAACAAAAAAGAAGAAAATTTACAAGAAATAAAATTATTATTATTATTTTTTAAATGAATGTTTTTATGAGCAAATTCATGAGGAAACAAACTTAAAATTAACTCAAAACAACAGAAAGAGTGCAACTAGTAAAAATGTCCAACAGGAACTTGTCTCTTAAGTTAAGTTTTCATGGTCGAATGAATGAAGTTGGTATGTTATGGATAGTTTAATGTGTAAAATGTGCCAAGATAACCACCTCACAGTGCAACGCCAGCTAGCTAAACTCATTACAAAGGAACTAGCTAACTGCTAAGCTAAAGCTATTAACTGTTTAAGCAAAACGTTTTCATGGTAACACTCCTGTAAACTTGCTGGGTTCTCAGTATTACTCAGTCCGAGGTTGTGGTCGTATCAGGGCAAATAAACCGTGTGGTAACGATACAGCTAATTAGGTGTTTTTAGTCTTTAGTTAGTTTTGTTAATTTATTTAGTTACATTTATGTTGTTTGTATGTAGTTATGTCCCGGTGATAAAAAAGGCCTACTAGACTTGACTTGACTCGGTTCGACTGTTGCACTGCAGATGATTGTTAGCATCTTAGCAAGTAAAATATTATTGAATTTAGCCAAACTTTTTTGTTGAAATAAACTCACAACAAACCAAATAATA
This sequence comes from Clarias gariepinus, assembly GCF_024256425.1. Classification (NCBI taxonomy): domain Eukaryota; kingdom Metazoa; phylum Chordata; class Actinopteri; order Siluriformes; family Clariidae; genus Clarias; species Clarias gariepinus. The sequence goes on along the minus strand of NC_071118.1, from coordinate 1,175,690 downwards.
TCTAATTATAGATAGGGTTAGAAACCTATTTCACTTGCTATGATGTCATGTTTTTGCATCCACAAGCATGCACCGTCAAGAGAAATGAAAAATGTCTTTCTGGTTAATTAGTTTAATTCCACGAAAATTGTGATTTTAAATTTGTTTGTTAAACGCTTTAGAAAAATAGAAAACCTTAGGCACTAAATGTTACTGTAGCATTTAACATGTTTGGGGACAATAACATTAGCAAGTTAAAATATCTTGAATTTATTCAAACTTACTCTTCTGTTTCTTATTATGAGGATACACTACACCTTACAATATATTTAGACCGAATTTCCTATTTATAAGTTTTACATTTTCTTATTTTTATTAATTTGTAATCTGGTTTTATAATGCAGATAATTTGGCATTTTTTTTTTATAAAATAAAAAAAAGCTTAAATGCTTAAAATGTCCCAAAAATTGCAAAAGTTTAAATTTTCCTATATTTAGATTTCCTACACAATCCTTCCCGACTTCCTGTTTTCATTCCATTTATTTCAATCCTGCATCTAATTATTGACCATCTAAAAATCCGGATGCGAATGGTGCCAATAATTCTGGAGTCGTCTGCACTGTACATTACACTCTCCATGTCCGCACTTCCTCCGTGACATCCTCTGTTTGGAGATGACGGACCGCGATAAGAGCTGAGAGAGGAAAACGAGATTGTCGTGATGTCACGCCCGAGCTCTGTAGAGTAAACACATCCAGGAGGTTCGAGTGTGTGATCTCTATTCCAGCTCCGTCTTCCTGCTGAGTTTTGGGTGGAGCTCAAGAAATTTGTCAGAGTGAAGAATTCTGTAACTAAACACCAATTGCAGCTAGAACGGGAAATGTATAGCATTTACACAAAGCGCGGTCAGGGAATGATCTGTGGGATATCGTTTTAATACTTCCCGTCTTCCTGAACGCAGGGCGGGCCAAAGGAAGCACAGCTTGGGAAGACCAGACCAGAGGGACCTGAGTGAGAACCTGGCTGCTACTCAGGGCTTGGCACATATGGTGACGGAATGCACTCGACTGTTTCAGGTACTGCACCCTTTTCCCAGCGAATTAGTTTGAGTTTTAATCTTTCACACAGAGGACATGTTTCTACAAGTTGCAGATGGGTATATATCGCATATTATTGCATTGATTCTTTGTGATCTCTAACAGTTTTATCAGTTTAGCCTTAATGGTAGCAAGGAAAAACTCCCCGAGACTACATGAGTCTCTACATTGTAACAACCTTAAGTGGAACCAGATTCAGATTTAAAGCAACATTTTGTTTGATGTCACTTTTCTTGCAACAAATGTTATGTTATGTTACGTGCACACAGATAGGGGGCGCTACATTCTATTGTTTTTTTGTTGTTGTTGTTGCTTATTTATTTTTTAAAATAGATTTCTCAACATGAACCACCACCCCATTGAAGTAATTTGATCTAATCCATCACATCCTCAAGTCAATCCCAAGTGAACCAGATAAACATAAAAATAATAATAATAATAATAAATAAATAAATAAATAAAAGAATGGAGGTTCCAGGAATTCGCAGCATCTCTAATTTTGCATGAGAGATTTAGCATTTTGCTAATAAAGCATGAATATAATGAAGGCTTGATCATGCAGATAAAACGTTAAGCCCCAGCACTTCACTTTTCCCTGCTCTATTAGGAAGGAGTTTAGATTAAAAACTGATATTACGTTCATTCGTCTGTAAAACGTACATTAATAACATTTAGGGCTTCAGGAATGTGGTTCTGCTGACGCCTGTGTACATTAAGCATACAGTGTTCAACTGAGCAGATCCAAGACGAGCAAATATTTTCTGGTGGTTTATTGATTAAAGAATGTTTGTAATAGGCAACTTCGGAATTATTGGCACCCATGTGGTGAATACGGTAAGAAAAGGAAAAGTTAGCTGTGTTTACTACACACACTTTGATGATGATGGTGGTGATGGTGATGTCATGCAACCCGGGAAGACACATGAATCCAGTCGGTGCATCAGAGGAAAGCGCTATCCGCCCTCTTCTGAATGCACGACCTCATGGATGCACATGGTTGGCTAAAGTCAAATCCCTTACACCCTGAGCACGCTGTACTCCGACAAGTACTCTCTCTGAATGCAGTTCTTAGGATTCAAACTCACTAATTAATTTATTGTAAATATTCAGTTCTTATTTATGCACTTCTGTTTGTATGCTAAGTGAATTTCTTTGGCTTTTTACATTTGGTTTGCACAAAGAAGTCACATCTCATCTAATCTAATCTAATCTAACTATACCAATAGGGCAAATGTTTTATTATTTTTACCAGTCAAGAACAACCTAAAACAACACTTTTTAAAGGTCCCATACTGTATGTTTTTTTTTTTTTTAAGTTAACACGGGTAACTTTCAAGTTTAAAGCTAACTCAAAACTTCCCCAAAGTGTTTATCGCTTGATATTAGTTATACTAATATATAGTTATATGCCCCAACTGAAACATTTAGTTAAGCTCCTGGATTTCGTTTTTTTTTTTTTTGTTTCAACTTTAAATCCGCTTGTTTGTTAAGGTAGGTATTATAGGATAAAAAAAATCCTTCGTCTTGTCCTTCGAACAGATCGATTCGTTTACTAGTAAATACTCTACTGTTCCAAAACTGTAATACTGTATACTACTGTATATATACATGCATATAATAAATAATATAAATAGTCTTTTTGTTGTTTTTCTGTTGGTCCTTTATTCTTTTTGTAGAAGTGACGTTACATGTGAGCAACTGCTAAACGCTCTAAATGTAAATGAGATGATAATTAGAAAATTAGATAATCAGTTACTGGCTCCAGTGTCTTATAAATGCCATGCATATATATATATATATTTCTACAGACTTTTGTTATCCCTCACTGATCAGACTAAATCTCATTTTAATTCAGATGCCACATTACTGGAACGAGAAGAATCCCAGCACCTTTAACGAAGACGCCCTGAACACGGACAGAGGCTCTGCTTTAAATACAAACGAGACTGATCTATCAGACCGTGCCCGGCTAGACATCTCCGTCCAGCAGCTCTTGAAAGAGGCGAAGGAGAAAAACAAAAGCTGGGTCAGCTGCTCCACCTCCGATCATGTGGACGTGGCATTTAAAAAGGTGAGCGCCGCCCACGTGTGGTAGACGTGAAGTGAAGTCGTGATCCAGCCTGAACAGGGTGAATGGTAACCAGGGTGCGCTCGTTGCAGGTGGAGGACGGTTACCCGTTGCCGTTGTGGAGGGGGACCGTGGAGGTGGACGCTCCTCAGAGCGATGTTTTTCGACGTGTCCTGAGAGAGCACGGTCAGTGGCAGAGCGAGCTCCAGCACAGAGAGGTGGAGACCCTGGACAAGGACTCTGAGATCTACCAGTTCACCCTGCAGGCAGTTGGCACACGACCACCACTGCAACATCTGCTTTTGAGGTACTGAGCCAGCGACAGGGGTTCACTGCTGGGACTCAGTCAAGACTGTTATGGCTTTAGTCTGAGATTACACCGCAAAAAATGATAAGCAAGTGAGATAAAAGACCTGATAGTCTTTTAAAAGTTAATGTATCTTTGCTTATATGGCAAAAATTGGTAAAGATATTCCAGTGATTGTGACGACTGTCCTGCTCACAATTTGACACGGGAGAAAAAAAAGTGTTTAATTCTGGAACTTAACACCATACTGTATGTCTATTTCATTCGATCTTGTCCCCGCAGGGCGTGGCAGTCCGATCCTTCGTCAGGGCCTCTGTACGTAGCGGCCACTTCAGTCGAGCACGCAGACGTCCCGAGCAGAGGGGTCACGGCCCGAGTGCTGTGCTGCATGTTCCTGGTGGAGGCGATGGGCCCGAGGAAGTCTCGACTCACACACTTTTGTCGCACCGACACCAGGTGAGTTTCGCTGATCTACACGGGGAGAAAATACTTTAAGGACAGGCAAAGATGAGAACAAATCCCGGTGGATGTTCGAGTGCATTTTCTTGGGAGATTAATTTGTTCCCTGCGTAACTCATTTGAAGCGCGAGCTCCAGCAGCAGGTTCACTCCGGGAAACATAAGGACTTAATATGTAAAGACGTTGTTGAGAAAATTGAGGTGCGCTCCAGGGGTGTGCTGTCACGATAGATGGAATAAAAAAAAACATGTAATGCAATCATTTGAAAATATTGCGCTAGGTGTTTTGACTGGCGTGTACCTACGAGCTGACAGGTTTGGAAGCGTAAGGGAAGAGCGGAGAGACTTTACATACTGTACAGTAGAGTTACCTCTATATTGCAGTCTATATTACAGTTTGCTGCCAAAGCAAAGTGCCTGGTCCCGTGCTGCACGTTAATTAACTTCATCTCCGGTCTCGATGAATTCAGCTCGGCTTGTCATTTTCCTCACTCTTACTTTAAAAAAAAGAAAGTAAAAAAAAAAGCAATAGGAAACGTTGTAAGTAGAAGATTTGTTGACATTAATTTAGACCAGTGGCAGCTTCTCGTGTTTATTTGTTCCTTTAAAGTCTGCTTAACGTTGTCTGCCAGTCTAATGGGGCCGATCTCATTAGCTAAGGAGGAAATTGAAAGTAAACTAGTCTTTGTGCGAGGCTCTCACGGCCCATAAATCTCACAAGAGCTCTGGAAAATAACTGTCTTCTTCTTCTACTTCTTCTTCTTTATCAGGGGCCGATCTCTGGAGTGGCACAATAGAGTTGGCGGGCACCTGATTTCATCCACCCTGGTGGCAATTAGAGACTCTTTTAAACCCAGGACGAAGCTGTGAAAGGACACAGAGGAGAGATTTGGAGTTACAGCACAAAGTTAAAAAAAAAAAAGGACAAATATATTTATTACACAGATGTAGTTGTATGATGAGCGCAGCACAGGATTCCAGGAGGTGTTTCACAGGCGGCACGAGACGCACACAGAGCATCCGCGATGCTGAAGCGCTTCCGGTCGACGAAGAAGAGCAACCGGATAATGAGATGTTCCAGGACAGTCGGTCTGCTCGGCTTATCAAGACTGACAAGGAAGAGTGTCAGAGTAATGAAATGTCTCATCCTATTTGAAGGACCGCTTCACGAGCTAACAGACTGCAGAGGTTTTCTCAGACGCCTGCAGCTTTTAAACGCATTAAAAGGACGACTGGGTGACAATGTGAGAATCTACTTCTCTCGGGAGTCGGCCTCGACGCCGTTCGATGCGGAGACACCGCGGGGTGTGTGTTACCTCCAACAGAGGGGTTTATTTTTCACAAGACAGCACAACGAAACAGAATAAAGAGATTTGAAATATATTTAAGGTTTAGTGAGAAGAGACCTGGTTTTAGACCTACCTTTCTTTTTATCTCTCTTTTCTATTCACAAGGGTTGCCAGGTTTTAGCAACATCTCAAAAAGCACAACAAAACCTTTCAACAATCCCGAACAAATTTTAGGATTGAAAAAAGAGAAACCATTTTTTTTCCTGCAGTGTTTTTCTTTTCTTTTCTTTTTTTGCATTCTGATGTACAGACATTATCGCTCCTGATTCCTCTTTTCCCTTCCCAGCTTTACATCACTGTCACACTGTCTGCACTTACACTTCTCCATTCTTTGCAAGGAGTTTATTTGATTTTATTCAGATTACGCTCATGCGTAACGTACACAACATCCTGTGAAATAGATCGCTATGTGATTTGGACGTTTTTGTGAACAACGTACTATATACACTTCTTTATCACAAATGGACGGATTCATCACAAATGAACTTTAAAAAATATATATTGGATATAAAACAGGATCTTGGTGTATTTTTAACATCCTGGCAACCCTGCAATTATCCGCTGCTCCTCCTGTACTAAAACATGTTTATAAATGTTAATAAAGTGATCGTGGAACAGCATCATTCCTGCCCCAGTGCACCTCTATTTATTAATGCTAGCTGCAGTTCCCATTTTGACCACTAGGTCAAAGCAAGAATACTAGCGCGGTAGAGTTAATTGAGGCGGTGGGCACGCTACACCACGATCACTAAAGATCTAGAAATTAATTTCCGTCTGTACATGAGCAAGCATAAGCCTGATTCATGTCAGTAACTGTAACTAACCTTCGCGGATTTATTCTAAAGCCTTTCCGAGAGCTTTCCTGACAACGCCTTGCTCCTCCAGCACAGAGGACATGAATGTGATCTGGGATGTTCTAGTGGACTTTACTTTATGTTCACTACATGCCAGGTTTGCGCTGCAATATGATTATGTATTGGTACATATTTAAAGATGTGCGATTTATTTTATTGAAGCAATAAATCTTTATGATGATTTAATATAATTTAATATAAACAATGTATTAAAATTAGAGAAGAGATTATTTAAACATATCTAACACATCAAAGACGACTTGGACCGACTGAGCTGCTTTTTTTGTTGTTGCTTTTTTCTTTATGTTACAGGATGCTAACCTGCTCTTAAGCTAATCAGCTCTACTGAAGTGCATTCAATGTTTTTCTTTCTTTGGATTGGAATATATGCATGGATTAAAATGTGGTATGAAAGATGTTATTTTCATACAGAGTGTAGTGTGTATGATCAAAATGCACACTATCAAATGTTGATTTTTTTTGTAAATCAATAAAAATTGTTATATGTAATAAAAATAATTATTTGTATTGTCTGCACTGAATTTTAATCACTTTATAGTTAGCATGAACGTTCAGAGGTGGGGATAAAATTGATTCAGTTACGTATTCAGTCATGGATCGATTGACTCATTTGCGGAGAGGAGATAAACGACGACCGATCGTTCTGTCTGAAAACAATCAGCAATGTTAAAATGCGAAGTTAAACGTTAAATAAATAAAAACCTCTTTAGAAACACTATTGGTTAAATGTTAAATAAGACAAAGGAGTTAATAATAAAGATAAGGCAGACCGACCCGAGGTATTTACCTTTAGCTCCATTAACGTTATTAGTGTAATTTTCATATCTATAATTTCGATCGCACGTGCATCAGCGAGTGTGCTGGTGGTGTCTAAGGAATAATGAAAAAAGCTCTAGGAATAAATTAAATATGGCTAATTAATCTTCATGCTGATTATGAGGCCAAGACTTGGCATTAATCATCCGCAATTTGTTCAGATTTAATTCAAAGATCATTAGTACACTAAACAAAATAAAAAGTGTCCTTGATTAGGAATGAAAAATGATTTCTATTCATACAGTATACAGTATATTACATTAATATTACATTATTCGTACAGTTTATTACTACGCACAGTGTAGGGCTGTAAAACTGAACTTTTTCCCAGGTGAAGCACCAGTAGATCTCGTTTTCTCCTGAAAAAATAAGCACGGCCGTGCTCGATGGTTGCATCTGCGCATTTTGTAATTGGGGAGTGAATTATGAGGAAAGAATGTTTGGCGAGACGCAGACAGTAAAGAGAGAGCCGAGTGTAAATACACATCGCTATTATTGTCCTGTGTGTCACCAGAAATCATCTTGTGTTTGGGGTGGTTCTGATTCAAATCTCATGGCTCTGCGTAATAGTGAGTCTTGACTGCTCTGAATTTACCGTTTTAAATTGATCTTGATTAAAGTTATTTTTTAAAGCCAGAATTTGGAAAAAAAAAAAAAGAGGACAAGAAAAGAAGCATTTCCACAAGGAAGTGAAGTGAGGAGCTTCTTCCCTGCAGAACCTGGGACATAAAACTGTTTTACAATTCAGTCGTCTGAAGTAGCTCACGTCCAATTTTTATGGTCATAATCAGTTTTATTTTTTTTAGGTTGTTCATACGGGTTGCTATCTTATTTTCTTTTAATTTTGCTTCTAAAGTTTCAGCGTTCCTTTAATACTGCACTCCTGTGGTTGTATTCAGTCCGGCGGTTTCTTTCTAAAAGAATTTCTCTGAGATTGAGACAGTTGAGATTTGCACCCTCTACTTTTTCTTATACAGCAACATCACCCCAAACATTAATGAGATTGGTTACCCCACTCTTTTTCCGCTACTTATCCGCCATCTTTCCTAGCACAAAATTACGTCGAGTCAGATTTGTCGCATCAAAACCAGATGAGGTCGCAATGCAAAACATCAGACTTGTTTGTGATTTATGAGCACGTACAGAAGTGGCCTAAATCATTGCTGATCACCTTATCACAGATTTGGGGAGAGCGAAAAAGATACCATCATTATCATCATCACAGTTAACATTATCCGTAAAATGTTTGACACTTTGTTGTAGTTAAACCATCAGTGTGAAATACATGTTCTGTATTTGGCTGGGTTGCCAGATCACACTGAAAATCCTGCCTAGACAGGGCTAAAACCCCACTTACTCTAAACAAAAACAGCCCACATAATAAAATTAGCATATGGTCAAGATGAATTAGATTTTTTTATTCAATTATCAGTTTTTTTACATTGGTGTATTTTTTTACGTAACAAAGAGAAAGCAAAACCAATCAACTTTTCCCCCCAGATATGAGCTAAGCAGAAAATAGTTATTTGAATTCATATTAATAATCTTGAAACATGTTGGAGGGAGTGAAGGTGCATCATATGACATGGAGAGAAAAGGGGGGCGGAGTTGCAGAGAAGATGTAATGTAACGACACACCTTAACAAATCCTTCCAGTTTTGCATGTTGATCGGACCCTGCTTTATTATTTGGCATTTTTCTAGGCACGAATGCAAATCAGTGTTTTAAACCGAAGACTGTCGGGTTCATTGTATAATCTAACGCACTGTTTGACCCATAGACCAAGCGCTGCATCTTCACCGCTACTGACAGAGTCGTGTCTGTGTTTCGCGGGAACACGTGAGATGATCGAGAAGATCTGTGCCTGTACCTGATCCGAACGGCAGCTCCGACAGGTCCATCGCTCACTCTCTGGATATTTACTCCGACACCGATATCAAGAAAAATGAGCAGTGAAACCAAACCAGGTTAAAGCCTTTTGGATTTTATTTGGTTTATGGTACAAACTCAATGAGAGGTTAATTAAAGGTTGTGTGCTCGAGGTGTCCTTCACATCCTCTGGACCGGGGTAAGGCCCAGGATGTCGAAGCTTTTGGCCATGACGGCAGCCGTAGCCTCGCACAGGAGCATCCTCCACATGTTCACTTTCACCACCTCTCCTAGGGAGACAGAACAGGGGGAAGAAAAACACATCACGTCCACATTCTCACAGAAACGTCATTACATAGGCTTCTAAATAATTACTCTCTAACCTGCTCAACAAATCGAGGAATAAATAAATATACACACACAAGATGATTTATAGATCAGATCCAGGCAGGCAGGGGTTGCATTCTAGCTCTCAACTGCCATCTACTGTACAGCACTGGTAACTACAGCGAATGATTTCATCGTTATCCTCGTACCTGCGCGAGACAACAATCTGACCGCTACACCATGTTCTGAACAGGAATCTCTACACCGATATGAGGAGTAGATTAACATTGAATCTTTACTCCGACATTAATTAACATCTTCGCAAAGAAGTTCACAAAGAAGATCTAATCAGTGTAGTTTCAAAGCAACTTTTTTTTCCCCTCCAGTCATTACAAGTCACAGCTCGCTGGTGCTTCTAATCTCTTTTTACGAAATTCGTCTGGATTAAAAGAGCTATCGAAAACAAGAAGGAGCTAGTTTCATCAATGTCTCTTAATGAGAATCTAATTAGAGGAGTTCAGGAAGATGGAACTGAAAGTCTGGCGTATAAATAAAAAAATATATTATATATCACAATAAAGTTAATTTATAAATCGTATTTTGATTGTAATGGTTTGTGTGAATATGAAAAAACTGACTGTTTATTTTTAAAACATTTTTAAGATTTGCTTTACAAATTGGATTCTTAAGCAGTATATTATTATTATTATTACTACTACACACTAACTTTATTATTGTAAAAGGATTATAAAGTTAATATTATCTATACATCTGCGCCATTGTACATAGATACTTTCAGAATTCCTAAAGGTTCAACAGAAATCTGCGCACTACTGCGCTAACTAAATGTCCATAAACGCCACGCAACATAACGTACATCACTTACTACATGTAATAAGGCTGCTTCAGCGGTAGAGCACTTTACGGAAGCGAATAGGAAAAACAACCTCGCTAAATAGTTTGTCGGATCTGATAAAGATGGAGTTCGACCCTAAATGGCAGTGTCACTTAGTTTAATAATATACTGAAGTTTCAAAATGACTTTTTGCAAAATGACATTAGCAGACGTACAGTTTCTTCTTGAAGATCACTAGCTAGTTAGCCAACATCCTTCCAAATTTGTGCCTTAGCTAGTACTCTGGGAGCTATAGCCTGGGTTACACTTGCTTTTATGTCTTAAAACAAATGCACTCGTTTTGATGTATAGCTAGTCCTTGTTATGCGTCCACATGGTGCAATACCAAAGGAAACACCAGAGGGCAGTGTAACACCAGGTCCAAATTGTTTATATATATATTTTTTTTTTATTTTTTTTTTTTTAACATTGCTGTATTAATAAGTAAAAAAAAAAAATCCTCCATCTGTGCAGAGTAAAGTTCCTCATCACACGCAACCCCACGTCAGTGCTCTAAAGCCCAAACCTCCTATCAAGTCCATCTGCTCTGTATTTAGCACCTAACCCTGGCGTTTTTTTTGTTTTTTGCACGGCCGTGCTGCGAGCCTCACCCGTCTGTCGGTCCTTCTCCACGCAGTAGCAGCTGTCGTAGAACTCGGTGAAGGTGGTGGCCAGCTCGTACAGGTAGTCGCACAGCGTGTGAAGCAGCAGGTCGTCCAGGATCTTCTGCAGGATCTCGGGAAATCTCAGGATGCACTTGCCCAGTTTCCATTCCTTCTCGTGCTCCAGGACGATTTCACACGTCTCGGCCGCTTTGCGCAGGGCCGCTTCTTCGATGTTGGCCAGCCTGGCTATGGACCTGCGGGTGAGAAGAACCGAGATCTAAACAGGTGGAGCGACACTGTGGCGGGACGTGACGGGACAGAGACGGCGATTAGAGGTGTGGGCTATTTCGCTAAATATTTTTCACTGTCATTATTACATTTTATTTATCTTTTTTATATACATCTGAGCATTAACAACTTGGTGATTGTGGGATTTGAACCTGGGACCTTCCGAACCGTGGTCCAATGCCTTAACGTCCGAGCTTTGTTACAGCTGCGAAGGGGAAAAAACATCTTTTACATGACAAATGTCATAATTATGAGGTAAACAAACACGTGTCAATTCCGAGTTAAACAATGTTGTAATTACCGGATGAATGCAAACTAACGTCGCAACAATGTCATATTTACAAGATGGATGCGCATGAAAATCGTAACAAAGTCGCAATTACGAAGTGGACGCACATGAACGACAACAGTGACATATTTACGAAGTGTATGCACAAACAACACAACTGCAAGTTAAACGTACACTGACGTCACAGCAATGTCGTAATTACGAGCTGAACCCACTAACACTATAATGCCGTAATCACAAGACTACACATTCTAGAATATTCCCAAGAGAAATTAAACTGTTGGGAAATCATTCAGGTTTAAACGCTTTCTTAAACTAATGTAATGAAAAAAAATTACTATTACTTATTAGAGCATTTAAGCATTTAAGGTTTTTCATAATTTTTATTATTCTCTTTAATATTTTAAATCTCTGATAATGAACGGGTTCAAAACCCGAGTAGATCAAACTAAAGTAAAATAACAGAGCGGGATGAGAGCTGGGACTCGGAGGGTGAGAAGACTCAAAGCTCTGAACTCCTGCCATGAGGCCAACTGCTCATCAGAGGCGCGCACACACACACACACACACACACTGTGTGAGGTGTGTTTCTTGAATTATGAACAGCTCTATCTAAAGTGTTATTCCTCCTGCACGTCCTAACCTCAGCAACTAAAATGTCTTTTTTTATATATATATATATATATATATATATATATATATATTCCTACGTGTATGTGTGTTTTTAAGATCAAGGAAATGTTTCCCATGTTTCCAAAAGGAAATACCATCATCTGGTCCTCACTCAAATATTAAAAACCCAAGAGCACAAAATACATATGCACACAGTTGTATCTTCACTCACTTGCGCATTACACTCTAGATAAAAGCTGCACACATTTTAATGGACATATTTGAACTAGATACTAAGTAGAAGATCAAAAAGGTGCGGCGTAGGGTTTGAGGATCTTTAGAAACGATGAATTAGCATAACTGCATTCATACACTAATGTATTAATACTATGGGAACATATTGAGGGTGCCAATACTAATTTTTTTCGATGTTTTAGAAGTGAAAGCTGTATCTGTTCAATCTACACAGTATCAACATTCAGCCGCACTTCAGCACAAACACACACACACTTCTTCCTTGTGAAAGGTATTGATCTGAAACTGGTCTACGGCGCAACCTCCATCCTGAGAATGAGAGAGAGAGAGAGAGAGAGAGAGAGAGAGAGCGTAACAGAGAGAGAGAGAGATGTTCACCTGATGCGTGTGAAGGCGTAGAGCAGGTAAGCGGCGGTGTTGCCCCTGTCGTCGAGCATCTTGTCGAAGGAGAAGACGTAGTCATTGATGCGGTTGTGCGACAAGTCGGCGTACTTGATGCAGCCGAAGGCGACGGCGCGCTGGGCCTTGATCAGCTCCTCCGGCGTCAAAACCTGCAACGTGCACAAAACAACACATTACAGCACGGTAACACACGGCTCCTAAAATAACACCGAATGAAAAAATATAACTTTTTTGTACTCAGTCATGTGAGGAAGCGTTTCCTCTCTCGCTTCAGATCGTGAAGAATCTCGCAGACAATTCACTTTTGATTCAAGGACACAGGAAAAAAATATATATATATAAACATTCACAAACTTATAACCGAGACTAGGCAAAGAAAAAATTTCAACACTGACACACAGATCTCTGTACAAGATCCTGGGAAATGGGAGTCCTCTCGCGAGAATCATACCTACAAATAAACGAGCAAACACCACAACCATGTCGCAATTAAGACACATTTACAATTTTGTAAATACAATGTGTACGCACAAAAACACCACAACAATGTCGTAATTACGACGTAAATGCACACAAACACCACAACAATGTCGTAATTACGATGTGAATGCGCACAAACACCACAACAATGTCGTAATTGTGAACACACAAATACCACAACATTTTTGTAAATAAAATGTGTACGCACACAAACACCACAACAATGTTGTAATTACGATTTAAACACACACAAACACCACTACAACTTCTTTAAAGATGTAATTAAGGTGTGAACGCACACAACATTGTCGTAATTAATACAAGAACGCACATAAAATCTGCCATGCCCTCATCCCCCCCTTGTTCCACATACTCCGACCTTTAAACTCTAAGGTGGGTCAGTACTACAGTAACTAAATAAATACATCTAGGTGCTCCCTGTATAAAAGCTTCTTTTTAAGACAAGACAAAAAATAAAGAGGTCTCCTCTGAACGAAGACGCAAGAACTTTTGTCAAGGAGGCCAAAAAAAAAAAAAAACTTTAAAGCATGATAATCTAGTTTTCTGGTTTATTTTATTAATACAGACGTGTGTAGTTCCTGCATGGTGTGATCTGTCTCGTAACTTTAACATCATCACTCTGTCATGATCTGATGGTGACTGAACGAGAAGGCGGAGCTTCGATGAGGGCACGTTCGGCGCACGTGACATGCCGTGATTAGGCATTAGGACCGGAATTAGCTTCCGCCACATCGCGCACACTTCTAACTGCTTGTGCTTGAGGGAATGGTGCGATTACACACCTGCTAGCTCTCACTCCAGGGTGTTAAATGGGATATGTGTGACATCTGTGACATCGCAGACAAGATTGGGCCTGGGCAATGTATAGCAAAAAAATAAATAAATTATATATAAGCCAAATGTAATTAAGCAGAAAAAAAGGATGCAGCTAATGAGGCAAAAGGAGAATGTATAAGATTATCTGAGCATTAAATAGCCTGTCAGAATACGTCGTCTCGACACGAGCGATTTCACCTCAAATCATCACTTCTTTCCAGAGGTTTCACGGGGTTATTAGAGCAATCGCTGCAGGTCTCCAGGAGTCGATTGCTCCACAGCAAGTCGACATTTCGCTCTCATTTGCTGCCCCTTGATATTGTTTGGACCAAACCACTGGAAAAAAGGTTAAGCAGTGAAGTGCGGCCGCTCTGAGAGGAATTTAGTCTGGATAGAAAGGAGCAGAAAAGAGGATGAACGAATAAGCCTGTGCGTGTGTGTGTGTGTGTGTGGGTGCGTGCATGCGTGCTTGTGTTTTTCTCCACCTCTGCTTTGTGCCTGAAGTGCTCACCTTATCTCTCTCTTTCTCTTTAAGCTTGTCCATGGATCGCTTCAAACCCTCTTCCAGCAAGTCCATTAGCCTGACCGTGTCTCCCGAGCGGGTTTTAAATTTCTTCCTGCGCCACAGGACGGGTGCGTTAGAGAAACACGAAACACAACGCAAAGCAATAAGATGTCTAGCTTCTGAAAACGGACAGGACATGGGCAGGAGGCGTGCGTGCGTGCATACTTGTCCTCTCCCAGGACCACCCCAAAGCCTGCGTGCTCCACTCGCGTGACGTTGGGGTCGTACCAGCCGATCAGTCTCGCCGCAGAAAACACCACTTGGAAGTGCATGGCCTGTCAACACACAATCACACACACACATTGTATACAATGTGCATATTCAAAGACGAGACTTATTCAAGCATGTGTCCTTCCTGCTGCGCCATAATTCTAACGCACCTGTCCGCTGTCTGTGACGTATATGATGATGTCAGCCTTCTCGTCGAAGAGGCGCTGACGTATCGCGGCGAGGTCCGACGTGTCGTACGTGTACCCGCCGTCCGACTTCACCACCGTCAAAGGGATGGTCTGATCAGGGGGGAATACGATCTTCCTGCCCTCGTCCATCTGCACCAGGCCTGAAAGGGACACACAGAGAGATCTTAAAACAACGCTGCCCCCTAATGGACATACTAACGCCTACATTTACGGCACTTCAGACTCTTCAGAAGGTTCCTCTAATGCACTGGGCGGAGCCGGGTTTTAACACTCGCAGTCGGTTAGCCCGTGCTACTGCTGTCCAGACGGCCATTCTATCCGCAAGCACCAAGTAAACACGTTCAGTACTAAGATGTGATCTTCCATTATTACCTTTACAATGCTGTTAAAGGCGAGAGATACTCCCGCTGTCGTTATGGCAACTTAAGGCCTAATAGGAACGATTCCTTTTGTCAGCGGGACGTCTGCGAGGTTTCGCCAATAAAACTCTGGCATCTGGACGGCAATAAACCGAGATCCAGAGCAGGAGCGAGTTTCTAGACAGCGGGATTTTCTATAAACTCAGGGAATTAAGTCATGTGGTTATTAGCTGTATAAAGGAACTCCCAAGTGATTAGTCGTTATTTATTATTAATACTAATTAGAATGACAACTTTGATGTTATTTTTTATTCTACTTCTTCATACTACAAAAAGCATGTGCATTTGTGTGTGTCTGTGCGTGTGTGTGTGTGGACAGAGTGTAAGCCTGAGGCTTTGTTCTAAAGCATCCGGTATCTGTTACAAGATTCAGGAAGTGTTTAATATCTCAGAGAGAGAGAGAGACACACTGATACACACACAAACACACACACACACGTAAGGCAACGACTGCAGAGAAAAATCACAGGCATGTGCAATTCGGACCAGGTTTAAAATAAATGCATAAAAAATTTTAAAAAATGACTCCTGTAATTTTCTCAAAGGACGATGGGAACAAAGTCAGACACGAGCTCCTGGACCTACCCCAGGAAACTACCCCATGTACGTTTAATCTCATCTGGAAAGGGCTTAAGGGTTTTATTTCCACCTAAGCAGGGTTTACTCCGTCTGAAATCACACCCTTTAAACTTTGGTGTTTTTTCTTTCTCGCGAAACAGCAATTGCATTCGGGTGAGGGACGTCATCCAGGACATCGGCTGCCAGGCTCTGCTGCTGGCAGGGAGGGGTGTTTGAGGGTAAGTAAGGACGACTCCAAGGACTCCATGTGACTCAATAGTGTAAGTTAGTGAGTCCACTGCTTGCTCCAACAGCTTCTGCATCGGTTTTCTCATTAGTACAACAACAGTGGATATCGCTGGAGAACAGCGAGTGAGATATTCTTGTTTTCGTTTCTTTGTGAACCAAAGGTCCGAGCTATAGCACTGCATCCATGCATTCTGGATAAGTCAACTTGTGCACTGCTGGCTTGGTGTTGCCCCTGTGCGGCTCATTTTGGGGGATTTCTACGCCCCGCTTGGTATAGCTTAGCCATATCAGTTTTAGGTGTGTACATCATCATATGCCTCTCGACATGCATGCTTTTCAGACAAGACATGCATGTGTTGTGAAACAAAACTAAATCGAAATAGCAAATCTAAATGCTGTTCGGATTCAGACTCCAGATTAACAGGTGAGAGAGCGCCCCCAGGTGGCTACAATTATATCACAAGTTTGTTTAGAATTCTTTTACAGGGAAGAACAAAAAAAAAGTAAATTAGAGTTTCGATAAATTAAGATCTGTTTAAAAGTTTAAAATGTTACATTTGTTGGTAAACATTTACACCTATTCTTACACCTAGCAGGTGAAATAAGCTTTCAGTACATATTAATGTTAATAATATGAAACCAAAAAACACACACCCCGATAAGACTGCAGTTTCTTTGTCATAAAACAGGCCTGAATGTCTGAAGATTAAAAAGGTGAAATCTGATAATTGTCACCTGTAACGCAGTCCCCCTCAACTCACCTTCATCCTCAAACTCCTTCACCACTTCCGTCATCATATCCTGGTAGTACGACTCCCCGCGCTCCAAAATACGGATGCCCAGGCAGTCGTAGACCCTCTGGAACTCTGTCTCATTCGCAGAAAACATGAGGAGAAAGAAGAACAAAAAAGAGACAAAAAAATATAAAACAAACCCAAAGCAAGGCAGAGTATCGCTTATAATTACACAAGCTGCACTTTAGGGAAATCTAAAGCAAGATTTACAGCCCGGATCTGAGACCGTCACCAGGGACCAGCGCGCACACGAGCGCAAACACGGACCCGCTGACCTTCACGGCGTTTAAATTTATTTTATTTTTTTTTAAGTCTTGATTTGCGTGCACGGTCTGATTAAAGCATTAACAGACCGGAGTTTGTCTCAAAATCCCAGATCTTCAAGGATTTAATCAAGAAATAGAATTACGCCTTTGGTCTGCTCTGCCCTTCAGAGCTCAGAAACTATAATCCAGATCCGGATGGACTCTTTCTGTTTTTTTCTTTTCGCCCTCTTTGGAAATATGTATATCGAGTAGAAATGCAGAAACTGAAGAAAATTAATTGAGGGAGTTCTTTAAAAAAAAAAAAAAAAAAAAAGGAGACATACGATATGAACTTCCATTCATCTGGTCAAACCATTCATTTAGTCTCAGAACTACATACATGTGTACGAGTCAGACTCACATTACATGTCTTTCTTTTTTTTTTTTTATTTAACCAGATCAATTTATTCAATGAGGAGCTTAGCTTGTATATCACCTTCACATCATTACCATAAAGTCAATTTATCTTGCTGTAAATCCCTGTAAATCTATTCCATCTACAAAAAAAACTCCACTATCTTTATAACCTTATAAAATATGAACATAAGGATTTCTGGGATATCTGTCTCCCTGCGAATGCACGCAACACACCTGCAAGACTTGAGCATGTGGACTCGTTGAGGATAAAGCCGAGCCAGCTGGGCCAATAAGCTTTTAGTGGCACCTTGAGTAAAATAAAGAGACCTACAAGTGCTGAGTTCATTGTGCCTCCGAGCAGCCATTTTTCATCCCTCCATGTAATTAGTTTCAACCCTGATGCCCTGAAGCTTTGTGTGAAATGGACTTGAAAACTGGCTTTCTCTCCTTAAAAGCGGAGAAAAAAGAAAGAAAAAAACAAAAAAAACAACTAATGGCTTGTCGTAGCGCTCGATTTCTGAGTAGTGCTAACGACGAAACGAAATTATTCACTGTTTACATTCCCTGCTACAGATGAATAAACGCAACATCTTTCAATATGCTCGCGGTCTGCGGTGTAATCCATCACAGTGGACGGAGCAGATGATAAATCTCACCACGGGGCTATTAGATGTCTCGCGGTATTAGGTCAAACATCCGTTTAGATAAACACTGCTCAGACATTAAATCAGGGAAAAGAGAGGAAAAAAAGAAACAACAACAACAACAAGAGTCAGGCTTCTTAGATCAAGCCTGTTCAGATACCAGCTCAGCTCTGATGCAGCGCTGCCCCCTGGTGGCCAAGCGTAGATCTCGGGGAGTAAGGATGATTTTTGAGGAGAAGGTTTTTTGTTTTTTTGTTTTTGTGTTTTATTTTGGAGGACACACCTTTCCGAGACACGTCACAGATCAGATTCCAAGCCTTGATGAAGTCCGGCTCTTTGCTCTGCAGCCTGACGACGCACTGATACGCTCTCTTCTTAAACTCCTCGTCTTCATCGAAGCGCTTCTTAGACTCCTGGGAGTAAAAAGATTTGAGAATTTACATTAGCATGGTTCATTTAAAAAAAAAAAATTTAAAAATAATAATTTACAGCAACACTAACAATTTTCTTAAAAAAATATATGAAACAGGATTCAGGATAATACGATAGACTTGTGAGTTGACATTCAGCAATAACTCTAAATACTTTTACAAATAGTACCGATACGAGACAGATCAATACAATATTATCACAATACCCACAGTGTGGCAATTCCATTTGTATTACAAAAGTTATTTAAAAAAATAAAATAAATAAATTTAATTTAAAAAAATAACACTAAAGCTTTATACCTATAAGTTTTATGCATTTAAACAATGAAAAAATAACTTAAAAGATATAAAAAGTATAAAATTAATTTTAAATTAAATTAAATTACGTTAAAAAAAGTTACATTTTTACAGAGCAAAGAATTACGAGTACGTCGTGTCTTTTGTCGTAATTGTTCATTCTAACATTAATTACTCGTACCGCACAATATTCTGTGCTGCCTACCCATTTATGATTAATCTATTATAGAGAAATAACAATAACAATGCCTTACCACCTCAAATATAAAACTTATCTAGATGGAAAAAAAAAAAAAAGATTTTGAGGTCACTGTGGTGCTACAGAAATTGCTACTCAAAAGAATCGTGTTTTTTTCCCCCCGTCTAAAACTTGAGTATGAGTATAAAACCAGTAAGCATGACTGGTATTCACCCTGGTGCATCAAATCCCTATAATTAAAAATTTTGGTGTATCCAGGAGCTTTAGAAGTCACGTGATTAAAGACATTTTCATCTAGACTTGAACGCTACTTTAAAAAAAAAAGAGGGGGGGGGTATCTAGAGCTAGACATGCAATACATTGTACATACTTATGTTTTTTTTTCCTATTTGTGATGGTTTTTTTGTTTGTTTGTTTTTTATTCAGTCTGGAGTTTGGCGCCGTTGCATTTCATCACTGTTGTTCTTGAATCTTCCATCAAAGCTGATACAGAAACATGGTTCTACAGGTCCAGTATCATTAAGATTGCTTAATGCTTGTTCTGTTCGCGGCTAACACGAGCAACAAAGCTAACCAAGGTCGTCCAACAAAAGGCTGAATCACAAAAAATAAATCCCTTATTATCCCCTGATCAAGGGCACTAACTGGCATGTGGAGCAAGGATACTATAGTGCACTAGCTTTTCTTTTAATTTAATTTGCTAATTCACTCGCTAACCGTCAATCGCCAGCTTCTCTAGTCAGGGTTAGTTAGCTCCATCCGGCACGCCAGGATATGTGTGGGCGGAGCAAAATAAATATTTAAATAAAACAAAAACAATTCATAATCTGTTAATAATAAATGGTGTTTGTGGAACTGTTGTATAAAAGCGATATCACACTCAAGGTCGTGCTGTGATAACGTCAGTATTCGCGTGCTGATATTCAGTAAAACTGCACAACCTCAAGTGTGATATTGGTTAATTAAACTGCTTTCAATTCTAGGTTTTATTACTGAGATCCGTTTGGGGGGGAAATAATGAAATATCCTGATGTCTCCATGGCAGCTCTTACAGAGATTAATTAACCCCAATTAAATGATTGTTTTTTAATTTTCATGTGATTTCATTTGAAGGCCTCTCCAGGGCAGCGCACCGCTGACATTTTATTTCCCAGAGAAAACAATAATACCAGGCACTTTATTTCTTAACTGCTTCGCTAAAGCTGTAAATCACCGCTTCTCAGACGTGTCTGACTGAATGTTGCTGGTAATTTATGAGGACAATCAACACCCTGAACGCCTGCAGAGAGCCTTACATCAACTGACGCATCTGAAATGTCAAATCTAACAACTCGTCTCTTTGTGGAAAACATTTGGACTTTTTCATATTCGGCTTTTATAAAAATCACAGTCGAGTGCAAGAAAGGTGTAAAGAGGTTAATGTAAGGGCAACTGAAATAAACGTGGCTTACTTTGTAAAAAGCCTGAAGGTCTCCGATGGGCGGGGAAACACTCAGGTAATTCGGGAACTTGTCCTGTAAGTGAGCGATGAGCATCCCGAACTGCGTGCCCCAATCGCCCACATGGTTTAACCTGCGTTTAAAAAAGAATTAAAATAAAAATCTCATAATTTAGGACAAGAATTCAAAACTGCTTTGACCTGGACGCCCCTTGTATAATTATTATAATTATTATTATTACCAGCACTACTATTATTACAAGGTCTTTTCTTTTCATGTATGAATGCTAAGACTTTAAAAGCGTCGACTTTTACATTTGACGTAATTTACATCAATTTTTTTTCAATCCAAGTTTTTCTTCTTTTCTATAATGATGGTACAGAAGCTTGTATCGAGCAGTAGGGGGCGTGTCCAAATAAAACCTCGCTGACCATTGATAATGCCTCACGTTTGCCGGAATCACGTGACTAAATCATTACATTGGAGATTTTTGGTTTTAAATTCATAAATCAAGATTTAGGATTCAGATTTATATAATACAGAGGTAAATGTAACCAAAATTATTGTTACTTCTGGTTAAGATGTGTTCTTAGGCTTGTAATAAATAATTTTTTTATTAAAACCAAATAGAACCACAAATCTTACATTTTTATTCTTATTTTTTTACATAAAATCAAGCGTGCCACAATTATAAGAGAACTAGGCCTCTGTAGAGTCACATCTTATTTATACCACAGAGAAACAGGAAGTCATGAATTATTAATTAGAAGTTTTTAGATACTCTGATCATCTTTTAAAACTACAACAATTTTTTTTAAGCTTTAGTTTCATTTCTTTTATTAGAATTGTTAGGAGTGCCAATAATTGTGCAAAAGGTGATTTTATTTTTAAAAAAATTGTTATGGATTTTTTTTTAAACTCACCTTTAGATTTTTCTACAAGATTGTGCTTTTGCAAAATAAATAATTAAAAGCCTAAGAACACATTTTGAACACAGGGGTGCCAATAATTGTGAAGGACGGTGTATATAGGCTAAAGAAAAAAATGCACACAAAATCTTTTGGTTTATATTCCTGACCTCATCTTTTCTCATAAATTCTAGTGTTATTAAATCTAGTTTTTTTTTTCTATTTTCTTTTCCTTCTCTATAAATTTTCTTCATTGTGTTTTATTTATTTATTTGTGTATTCCGTATAACTGAAATATATATATATATATATATATATATATATATATATATATAATACTGTGTATTCCTCAACACTAACTGGATGATTTATATATTCTGTTAAAATATCAAATAATAAAGAAAAAAAAAGTATTCAAATTCTATTCTAGATCTTCAGTTAATTTTCAAAGATTCAGAGTTGGTGATTATGTACATAAACATTTCCTTCAACTGTGGATTTTCAAACCACACACACACACACACACACACACACACGACTGTCAGGGATGAATGCAACGTTACAGTACCTGCAGCTGCACATCCACATTAATTATGCTTCGATCTAGCTGCTACACATAATTTGTCCACTAGATGGCAGTACAATGAGCCCACGAATGAAGCTTCATAAAATGAACCTTTTCAGCTCTGAAGCTCTCTCTCTACTTTTCTATTTAATCCTCCGATTTTCTTTTGATCTCTCTCGTGTCTGCCTCCGAGCTCCTGAACCCTGAGACTAAGGGGTGTGGCTGACCTCCGACTGACCTTAAGACATCATGGCCTAAATACTCGAAGAGACGACACATGCTGTCCCCGATGATGGTGGAGCGCAAGTGACCGACGTGCATCTCCTTTGCGATGTTTGGAGAAGAGAAGTCGATAATTACCTAAAAACAAAACATGGATAAAATTATTTAAATAATAAAGGAACAGGGCCACTTTAATGTTTTTTTTTTGTTGTGAATACTTATTCTTATAAATCAGTGCTTAGTGAAGATCTTTCTCTAACCCTCTTTTTCTTGTTGAGCGCCGGAGGCTGCACGCCGCTCAGAAGCAGGTTGGTGAGCAGCTTGGACACGAACGACTTCTTGAGATGAATGTTAATGAAACCTGCGACACCAGAACATCATTTTAAAAACTCTGACATTATTATCTTTGAGCAATTAAGAAGGTCCGTATCTGGTGTTCCGGCTCCACCTGGTCCGGCGATTTCCGTTCTCTCGATGAGTTCGTTGTCTGGAATGTTTTGCGTAATCTTCTCGGCGATCTCCCTGGGGCTGACCTTCAAACCTCTTCCCTTCATCATCTGGGAAAAGAAAGAGGAACAAGTGAACACCAGACACGCTTATTATGTGGAAAGATATACAAGAATAAAATTATTTAAAAAAATAAATCTCTTATCACTATACAGTATGTGTGGTCACTTTGTTGGGAACACGAACTCGCTCATGGACTTATCCAATTAATCAATCACGTATCTGTGTAGCACAGGCTGATTAGGAATATTACATTTCAGTGTTGTTAAGGGACAGATATGCAGTTCTGGATTGCGGTGACATTGCTGTCGAGCTGTATTACACCCCTGCTGGTCCTGGACTCAAGTGTTTCGGACCTGGTTCTGGCCAACTGACTCACCTGAGACATGGCCATGGCACTATTGCACTGGTAATCTCCAAACTTGGGCTGCTGGTTGGGCGCGACGGAGAGCGGCGGGTCCTCCAGGTCGGGGTACGCCACGCTGATGGCACGCCCAAAGATCTCCTGAAGTCTCTGGTTGATGTTGGTCATGCTCTTGCTGCTGCAGCCGTTCTCTTGTATACTCTGGAAAAGCATAGAACAGCAAATTGATTGATATACGTAAGGGGACGGGTTCATGTTCTGTCGCATCACTTATAGCCATTTTTTTAGGAATAAAATGCACTAATGCAGAATGAGGAGGTGAATCTTACACTCCCACTGGATATGATACATTTTTAGTTGGTATGGGATTCAGTATTTAATTATTTAGCAATATTCTCATGGCTCAAGAATCAGGACTGAACCTGATTAGGGCTGCACAGACACGTCGACGTAATCGATTATGTAAATACATTGACTTCCATGGAGTGTGAAAGTCTTTTATCCCCAGTTTTACCAGCTCATGGTGGAACGTGAGATTTTATCTAAAGATGTCTGAACCCGATCGCCAGACGTGGTCACTCCTTAAAGAAACACCTAATAAAATGGGGCTGTATCGGAGTGAAATGGCTTACGACAGTGCGCACGCGCGCACACACACCCACACACACACACACACGCGTGCACAGTGAACATAGAGTAAGATTAGTGTTGGAGTGTGTCAGTGCCTGGGAGACAAGATTACCCCCATTCTGCTAACAGATAGTATTTCAATGTTGCTTCCCAGCGCGTTAGCGCCGTTTTTGCATTTATAGACTTATTCAAGTGAAATAGACTTAAAGTTTTTAAAAGCTGCTTCCTATATAGATTTAATGTTAAAATAAGTGAAAGATACATGAGCCTTTGTAAGAGAAATGCAGTTGCGATTTCTACAGTAAAATGTCACGATTTTATTTTATGGTCTTTTTTGCGGGGGGGGGGGGGGGGGGGGCTTCACTTCTGACAATCTTATTTTTTTATGTGAGATAATCTTTATTTGTAAAAAGAGAAAACATTTTAATAAAATTTTAAAATTAAACATTACATGTTATGCTTATTATTTAATGGCAAGTTAAAAAAAATAATTAGACTAACTGCAAAAATATACACACACACACACTTTAATAGATGGATGGAGAGATAGATATTTGCAAACTGTCATCACTATCAATGATGATCGGGCCCAATCACCTGTGCCATCACCAGAAAGACAGTGGACACTCTGGGCTCACGATTTAAAGGGAACATACAGTACCAATGCCATTAGGATGTAATAGAACAGGAGGAATTTTATGTTAAGGCCTCCAAAAATCCCCGGATGCTGGGAAGAATAAAAAAAACTAGAGAGTGACGTGCCTATGCGACGGGTATATGACGGCTGGGTCACTGCTGATGTGCTTGGACACCATCCAGTGCGTGGTGGAGCCTTCCGTTGCATCACAGTCACGGCCGTGATGTCACAGCAGAGGCCGGTCCCAATGTTAAGTCTATAGGACTTTTTGGGGGGTTTTGGGAGCAGCGTCCAAAGGCCACCCAGCCAAAAGTGATAGCACACCATAACATGTAACATACGTGAGGGTTTTCTCAAAGCTGCGGGATGAGAAACGTTG
Organism: Clarias gariepinus; assembly: GCF_024256425.1. Classification (NCBI taxonomy): domain Eukaryota; kingdom Metazoa; phylum Chordata; class Actinopteri; order Siluriformes; family Clariidae; genus Clarias; species Clarias gariepinus. Next base: position 1,150,994 of record NC_071118.1, on the reverse strand, counting down.
CAATATTTTAGAGTTATAATAAAAGGATTGCGCAATGATTTCTATGGGAGAAGAGTAAGTGTGCGCCGGCACACTTAAAAAAAAAAATCTAACTATGATGTCACTTAATGTGATGTCACTCAATACAATGTCACAGGAAGTTATTAGGTACTTACCAAAATAAGTTTTTAGCGTAACTAAGGCTGAACCATTTAAGATATGAAAAATCCTTTCGCAATGTCTTGGTGTTACTATGACATCACTGTGCTGATGTCATAGTGCTTGGAGAGAATAGATTAATTTTATATTAAATTAAATAATATAATTTCGGATGGGAATCAGACAGACAGTCCGATCATGACTCCGGCGTACTGAGAAAACTTTCTACCTTAATGGTGCCCAAGCTCTAGTGAAACACTGGTATAGGTGCATTAGTGTATCAAGGGATTATAATAGAGAAATAAGGGGAGTTTTTACTCTCAGCTCAGGACTGTGTTCTGTTATTCTGTACAATCAAAAGTCTCGCTTTGACTTGAACGGCCCTAGTATTATTATATAATACAGAAACACACCACTCTGTCAGCCTGCATGTGAGATTAAGACGCTCTCACCCTTTTGAGGATGTTGAGACGATATTTCAGCCTGGTGTTCTCCTCCCTGAGCTCCTCCAGCGCCGGCGACGTGAACCCCGTCTCTTTCTTCAGACTCTCCACCACGGCCCGGAGACACTCGATCTCCTTCTCCTGTCACAACGAGCAACAATATACACACACATTTAATATATTGCAATGTTTATATATATATATATATATATATATATTCACGTATTTATTTTTTTTAATAATACACACTGATTTTTTTTTTTTTTTCAGTTCATTCCCAGATAATCAGTGTGTGTGTGTGTGTGTATACTCACTTTGGACTCTTTTGTCCAATTATGTTTTATTTCCTAATATTTACAATTACACATTTTTACCATAAACCACTTATCATAATAAAAGTACTAGTTTTAATCAGTGTCACATTTATTTTAGACAAATACTCCTCTTTAACTAAGCCCTACACTGGCTGGCCGTTAGCACTACCTACTAGCGCACTAAACAGTACGTATTCACAGGGAGCCTCCGTCAGCTTAGCACTAATCTTACGTACTTTCTAGTACGGAACTCTTTTTGAAGCTAACCAGCCAATTAGCGTTTACAGCTCGAGCAACTTTTCCTTCTATTTTACAAAAATAATTAATATTGCGGCATCATTAGATGAAAAACTTATAAAGCTTTATGCCTTTAAACAATTTAATACTCCGAACTCTAAGGCTAACGAGAACCGTGTTTCAAGATTTTGTTAGCTTTGGTTGCTAAAAAAAAGGGCTCGATCTTAAATAACAGATTAGGGCACTAGAAATGGTGCGGAAGAGCGCGCGCTGTTTCCGTCTAGTTCCTTCAGGAGTAGTGCACTCAGTAAGGGAGGAGGAAGTTGTTTAGGATTTGAACTGCGTTACATCAGAAACTATTGCACGCTATTACACACATGCATATACACCGTACACAGGGTGTTTTTGTTATATATATATGTAAATGCTGCAAGACTTTAAAAGAAATCTGACCTGGTTTTGGAGCCGGGTAGTGTACTCTGCCACAGGGTCACCCATATCCAAAAAAACAGTTCTTTATCTAAAGCTAGAACAGAGTGTAAAAGTTGTTGAATGCTCGCTTCTCTATAGCTTGCTCAAACCGCTTTCACTTCAGGCAGGGGATTGTGGGAAAACACCCGACAAGTCTAAAGTCCTCAGTCAATTAAAAATAAATAAATAAAAGAATAATTTCAGCTATGATAAGTTTTAATGATAAAAACGTATTATTATTTACTGTACATGTACATAACTAATAAAAACCATATATCGTTTTTTAATTTAAAAAAATATCACAGATCTTTTTTTATGTCTTGAGAGAACAACCCTACAGAGCACCTAAGGAGGTATAAAAAATACATACAAGGAATTAAAATTCTCTTTAAAAAAATATGTAAAAGAAAAAACTATTTTAAAGTTGCAGAGAAGTGTAAAACAAAATAACAAAACCAAACAAAATTTTTTTTTAAAAAAAGCTAATTAGCTGGCTAGCTAAGACAACAAATTACCACCATAAATTAACAAAACTAGCTAAGAACCATACAAAAAGTCAAAAAAAAAAAAAAAAAAACACAGCAAAAGGTGTACTTTTGGAAATGTGCAAGCAAGAGTAACGAACACGACACGACCAGTAAATATTGTGCAAAACAACAAATGTGCTGATTGGAGTACGCATTGGTGTTAATGGCTTGTGGGAAGAAGCTGTTACACAATCTGAATCTGGTCACACAGTGCTGGTGGTTTTGCGGATGCAGCACGTGGTGGAGATGTTCACGATAGAGGGGGGAGAGACTGCGATGATCTTCTCAGCTGAACTCACCATCTGCTGTAGGGTCTTGCGGTCCAAGATGATTCAATTCCCAAACCAGATAGTGATGCAGCTGCTCAGGATGATTGCAATAGTCCCTCAAGAGAAGATGCTGATTACTGCTTTGAAGGTCCCAATGAGCACAGTGGCCTCCATCATCCGTAAGTGGAAGAAGTTTAACTAGAGCTGGCCGGCCATCTAAACTGAGTGATCAGGGAAGAAGGGCCTTAGTCAGGGAGGTGACCAAGAACCTGATGGTCACTCTGTCAGAGCTCCAGAGGTCCTCTGTGGACAGATAAGAACCTTCCAGAAGGACACCCATCTCTGCAAAATTCACCAATCAGGCCTATATGGTAGAGCGGCCCGAGAGTCTCATTAGACCTGAGAGTTTTGCTTCTCCTTCAGGTGACTATTGGCAAACTCCAGACGGGCTGCCATGTGCCTTTTACTGGGGAGTGGCTTCCGTCTGGCCACTAACAATAAATGAATGTATATAAAATAAAAGAGTACAGACATTTTGTCACGGGCAAAGTGACTCATAAAAAACAGCATATATACAGATGTGCATAATAAGAATAATAGTAATAATATTAACAGTGATCAGTGCGTATTTGTTTGTGTGTGTGTGTGTATGTGTGTATGTGATATGGTATGGTGTGGTGTGGTGTGGCAGACTGTTCTGCTAGTGTGCTCTCTCCCTGTGCTCCCCCAGCAGGTGGGGCAGTTTGTCGGCGAGGCAGTTAAAGTTAGGGAAGATTTTGATTGAATTTGGTGAAGAATTCAGTGGTGATATTTTGGCATTTAGTGAGGAAGTGCAGCTTTGTTTCTATTTTGCTGAGCGTGCACCGCTGGCACAGTCTCTTCTCTCGGGGCAGCAGGTTTGTTTGTCTGTATCGCCCTGTCTCTACGGCCAGATGCAGCTTGCCGAGTCTGTACTTCGTCAGGGTGTTTTTTAGCTTTGGGCCTGTCACCGTGCTCAGATAGTCTGCCACGCTGTACTGTGTGCTTAGGGCCAGATACAGTAACAGTGCGTCTTACTCTGCAGTTTAGTTTGTGTTTCCCACAAATAGGCTTTTATTGTCATTTCATCCATATATTGTTCAGTACACGATGAAACGAAACAACGTCCTCCAGGACCAAAGTGCTACATACAACATAAACTAACTATCTAACTAACTAAATGGAATGAGAAGCAGTTAAACATTTCCTTGTAGAAAGCAAGAGTTTATAGACTGAGAGATAGACACGAGTCTTTCCTCTGGTTGAGGGTGTGTGGGGTGTAAATGTGATAATCTGTGCGGTTTGGTAGAATTCCGATCTGACTTTTACTCAGGACATTGTGCTCGGTAAGGAAGACGGGCATTGATTACACTGCACATGATCTACCCCAGGTGACTGTTCACACAAATGCCTCAGTATTTATTAGAGTCAAATTTATCTCCACTTTGATGGATTGGTGTTATTAGACCTTGATTCCAGATTCCAGAAAAGAAATCTATGGTCAGAACAAATTAAAAAGTTTTTTATAAAGTTTTTTTTTCAATTGAAAAGTCTCTCTCTCTCTCTCTCTCTCTCTCTCTCTCTCTCTCTCTCTCTCTCGAACACCTCTTGGCTTGTCTCCGGACAGACATCTCTACAACTTCCACTCCTTGTTCTGCAGGATTTCACCAGAACGTGTTAAAATGGTTTATGTTCTTTGTAGTAACAGATGTCGATGGCAGGCGTTTAGCCATTAAATCCAGACCTTTCAGACATGTGTCTGTGTGTGTGACTGTGTCTCTCCTGGCGTCAGTAAGCTTATCAAAGCCCCTGAAATAAAAAATGGTAACTTAATGGTGCTTTGCTGATCAAGTTTAAATTCTAGATCTCTGAAACAACAAGAAAAAAAGTCATGGAGAAAATAAGTAGCCCTGTTCTATGTTTTTAGTGATTGTGATTGTGATTCTAAGTAACGTTTATTAGTGTGTAATTATTGTTGAGCAGTGTATACGACAGTGGAAGCCCCCCCATCCTGTAGTACCTGGTTTATATAGTATATTTGTATATACTTTAAATAGTATATAATAAATAGTACTTTTGTGTATTTTCATCACATATTATTTTATTGTATTTGTTTTATGGTTTCATCCCACCCTAAAGTACTTGTATATGTTTTTAGTCTGTGCTTTTGCCTGAGCTGTTGCAGAACTGCAATTTCCCTTGGAATTAGATAATAATGATTTATCTTATCTTATTAATAACATTTATTCTGTAAATACTGTATCATTACTGTATTGACAAAATATCTTTATTATTTATTTTTATATGCATATCATGTTATTTAAGCATGTTAAATTCTTGTCATGTCTATCCACTGCACAATGTTTGCACAGGTATACTGTACATTACAATGTTTGTATATATTTGTATACAGTATGTATATGTTTATGTATATACAGCATATATACCGTATAATTAATATATACATACTCAGCAAAAAACGTCCCTTTTTCAGGACTGTGTATTTCAACAATAATGTTGTAAAAATCCAAGGAACTTTACAGATCTTCATTGTAAAGGGTTTAAACAATGTTTGCCATGCATGTTCAATTAACCATAATCAATTAATTAACATGCACCTGTGGAATGGTCGTTAAGACCTTAACAGCTTACAGAAAGTAGGCATTTAAGGTCACAGTTCTAAAAACGCAGGACACTAAAGAGACTTGTCTACCGACTGTGAAAAACACCCAAAGAAAGATGCCCAGGGTCCCTGCTCATCTGCGTGAACGTGCATTAGGCATGCTGCAGGGAGGCATGAGGACCGCTGATGTGGCTAGGGCGATAAATCGCCATGTCCGCACCGTGAGACGCCTAAGACGGCGCTACAGGGAGACGGGAAGGACGGCTGATCATCCTCGCGGTGGAAGACCACGTGTAACAACACCTGCACAGGATCGGTACATCCGAATATCACACCTGCGTGACAGGTACAGGATGGCCACAACAACTGCCCGAGTCACACCAGGAACACACAATCCCTCCATCAGTGCTCAGACTGTCCGCAATAGGCAGTCCATGAGGAGGAGATGCACTGCAGTACTTCAAGCAGCTGGTGGCCACACCAGATACTGACTGGTACTTTTGATTTTGAGCCTCCCTTCATTCAGGGACACATTGGGAAACATTTTTAGTTTATGTCTTATGGTGTTGACTCTTTTAGTGTTCATATAAATATTTACATCTTACTGAAAGTAAGAACAGTTGAAAGTCAGAGGACGTTTCTTTTTTTGCTGAGTATACTGTATATATATATATAATATATGTAATGCACTTCTGGTTAGATGCTAACTGCTCTAATTGGCTCTCTTCATGTACTTTGCACAGTGACAATTAAGTTTAATCTAATCTAATCTAAAATCTAAAGAGTACAACGTGAATGTAATTCACCTCCAAGCCTCCGGTGGCGGTATTGAGGTCAGGTAGAACAAAATAAATGGAGAACGAATGACGGCGAAGAAGAATTTGGTCCATGGAAATCATGAAAATGAACTCAATTTAATGTAAGTGAAATTATTATTTTTAGTAGAAGTATCATTATCAAAATAATAATGATGACTACAATTAAAATCATAAACTCGCAGTCGCGCATAAATACAGGCAAACTCGGCATATTCCCGCTTTAACGGCGATCAGTCGGAAATGGCTGTGTCTCAAATCACCGGCCTTTAACTCCTCAGAAGGGCTTCCTCTAAAGGAACAATATGGCGTCTGTACACTATTTAGTGCACTTCTTATGCTAAGGCAGCCGATAAGGAGTGAGCCGGTAGCTAGCGAGCTACTAATGTCAATACAAAGAGAATTAGCTGTTTCTCTCAGTTTGTGTCTGTGGAGCTGTGATGTGCACGTGACAGTAAGAGTACATCTAAGTCAAAGTGCAGCAAAGATTTTAAAACACAGCTAGTTAGAGTGATTAAGAGTGATTTGTAGTAATATGATGATGATGAAATGATGAAATGGTTATTGTGTGTGTGTGTGTGTTTTTACAGATTTAAGAGTCTGGTGTGTTCTCAGGTGCAGATTGTGTGTAATGTGATCCAGCTTCCTCCTGTACAGAGGTATTAATGAGGGGTATTTCCATCAGAAAGCCACACACACACACACACACACACACACACACACACACACACAGAGGGGTCAGGATTTATGATTAATGTGTAATGCATGACATGTTTAAACAATCACATTTAGGAGATTTTTTATTATTTCTTTTCATTTATCCAGTGCAATTTACTGTCCTCGCTCGACGTCTGAACAAGCAGGAGTTTATTGATGTTTTTTTTCCTCCACAGATTTTCCCATCATGTCCGTGTCAGTGATAATAAAGTGGGGAGGACAGGAGTACTCCATCAGCGCTTTGTCTGAAGAAGACACGGTGTTGGACCTGAAACAGTCCATTAAATCCCTCACTGGAGTCCTGCCTGAGCGCCAGAAGCTGCTGGGACTGAAGATCAGAGGTAGAGACCTCTCGAGATCCTATTCGAGAGTCCGTTCAGTCCCTTATGTGTGTGAATTTTACACCAGATAATAAACAGTTTGGCTTCTACCACTTACGGTCTAATACTTTTACAAATTGGTCGTCTAATCTAAAGTGTCATACGGTGAATAGTTTCATGACTGATGTACACATAAGTGTTTGACCGTGTCAAAGATCCAACCAGCTCAGGAGTGTCAAAACCCCTTTAATTACACTACAACCGTCCAGAAAAAAACAGTCATTCACTAAAATATCTAGTTGGACTCGCTTTTTGCTTAAAGTAAGGCACACAATTGCAGTGAAATCTTTTTAAACCATATGAAATTGCCTGCATCATCAGGGAAGAAGAAAACCTCAATAATAGTTATAATCAGGTGATTCAGTACATTTAGGTGGTCAGCTGACTTCATTTTATTGCCCCATAACGTTGCTGAGTCTAGACCTGAGTAACTGACCAACCCCAGATCATAACATAACAAGATCATGTCCCCAGAGGCTTGTACAGTGGGAGCATAGCTTCATGTCCTTCCCTTCCCATCACTCTGGAATAGGCTCAGTCTGGACTCATCAGGTCACATGACCTTTTCCCCATCAATCCAAAGTCCAGTCTTTATGCTCCCCAGCAAACTGAAGGCTTTTTTTCCTAATTAGCCTTACAGATAAGTGGTTTTCTTAAGGCTACACCTCTGTTTAGTCCCAATCCTGCAAGTTCTCTTCACATTGTGCGTGTGGAAACGCTCTTACTTTCACTATTAAACATAGTCGTGAAAAAAAAAACACATTCCAACCACATTTCTTCCTTAAAGGTTATGACTCCTTACTATCCTTACTAGGTTTTAATAATGTTTTGGACATATTGGAGCGTTTAAAAAAAAAAAATCTCAGCAAGTCATTCATGGTGGTTAGCACTCTTGTATCTTAGATTAGATTATCTCTCGGGTTAGATCTTCCATAAGCGAGGTTTTATAAACTGCAGAGGAAGTTTATAAAAAGATAAACTCAGAGAAAGATTCAGAGAAAACATCAATGATGGCAGTGTAATATAGTTTGGAGACGATTTAATAATTTGGAGAGATGAGTCGGTCTCAGGGTAACCATGGCGATTTGATGTTTGTCTGCAGGTAAACCAGCTGACGATGACATCAAGCTTGGCCTCCTGAAGCTTAAACCCAACACCAAGATTATGATGATGGGAAGCAGAGAGGAAAGTCTGGTACGATATGTTATGATGGAGAAGAAAGTTTTTAATCTCAGAAAGAACGAACACAGATCGAATAACAAATAACAGATCGAAAGAAATGTGATCGAATAGAATGCAAGTTGTGTATACACATAAAAGCACAAAATAAAAGAGTGAAAAACAAAATGTTCAAAATGTCATCTTTACATTCGGTTCCTTAGTTAAAATTTTTTTAATAAAATCTATACATTTATTTAGTTACATTTGACTCGAAAAATGTATATCTTTTGTAATTGGTCTGTTATTGGTTTTTCCCCAAAGGAAGATGTCCTGGCTCCTCCTCCTGAAAGTGATGATGTCATCAATGACTTCGACATCGAAGAGGAGGTGATCGAAGTGGAAAACAGGTGCGTTATTAAAAATTCACCTGAACCACTGGCGTATGTTTATATCGCTGTAACACCACATCTTTACCCTTAAACTCCTGTTTATTCCTGAACGTTTGTACACAGAGAGGAGAACCTGGCTAAGATCGCACGCCGCATCAAAGACTACAAAGTGGAGGAGATAAGCCCGCCCAGAGAGGGGAAAAGATTACTCGTGCTTGATGTCGATTACACGCTGTTCGGTGAGACGGGACAAGTCAGGATTATTGATATACCATACATACACTGTCTGTTTCTGTGTCTAGGCTAGTTTTTATCAATCGATCTATCTTACAAACAACATGTTTATGTATGTGATTAAGTAACTATGTACCCCCTGGGAATGTGTTGAGAGCATGAACGGAGATCACTTACACACTGAATGTTAAATTTTGGGAAACATGACTTGTTAAAGTCTAAGACTTTACGAAGGGTCTCCACTGCATCGTCATCATCATCACTCAACTATCAGTGCCAAGTCTAACCCAGATTCTGAACAACGCCAGTCCAGGGAGGACAACCGTTCCAACTCTGAGTATAACATGAGCCAGGTTGTTATTTATTGTGAATCCTTTCGTCCATGTTTAGATCACAAGTCGTGTGCAGAGACGGGGCAGGAGCTCATGAGGCCGTTCCTCCACGAGTTCCTCACGTCTGCGTATGAAGACTACGACATCGTCATCTGGTGTGAGTGCTCAAGACTTCCTGTTTCATAATTACATTTTGACATTTTTGAAAGCTGGGAGTGAATTCATCATCTCAAACAACATACTTAAAAATTTCAATTAAATTTTATTTGTATAGCACTTTTAACAATTGGCATTGTCGCAAAGCAGCTTTACACATTCAAAAGAATTATTTAAGTCTGTATGGAATTTAAGTGTGTATGAATCAAAATGGTCAGATTGTCTCTGATGAGCAAGCCGAGGGTGGCAAGGAAAAACTCCCTGAGATGGTAATAGGAAGAAACCCTGAGAGGAACCAGACTCAACAGGGAACCCATCCTCATCTGGGTGAAGCAGGAATTGATCTACACTCATACTGTGTGTTAGGAGGCTGGAAGTTCAGTATAACAGTTGATGTTAATTGATGTTAATATGGAGTCCAGGTGGTTATTGGAGACTCAGGTGGACTTGTAGGAAATTCCAGTCCTGAACTATCGAGTAACTGCAGCCAAGTCGAGTCCTCAGAGAAACAAATAAAAAAAACGTTTCTCAGTTTCAGTGTTGTGACATAATAAAACATAATTCTTTGAGAAATTCTCTCCTCTCTCTCTCTCTATATATATATATATATATATATATATATATATACAGTGGTGTGAAAAACTATTTGCCCCCTTCCTGATTTCTTATTCTTTTGCATGTTTGTCACACTTAAATGTTTCTGATCATCAAACACATTTAACTATTAGTCAAAGATAACACAAGTAAACACAAAATGCAGTTTTTAAATGATGGTTTTTATTATTTAGGGAGAAAAAAAATCCAAACTTACATGGCCCTGTGTGAAAAAGTAATTGCCCCCTGAACCTAATAACTGATTGGGCCACCCTTAGCAGCAATAACTGCAGTCAAGCGTTTGCGATAACTTGCAACGAGTCTTTTACAGAGCTCTGGAGGAATTTTGGCCCACTCATCTTTGCAGAATTGTTGTAATTCAGCTTTATTTGAGGGTTTTCTAGCATGAACCGCCTTTTTAAGGTCATGCCACAACATCTCAATAGGATTCAGGTCAGGACTTTGACTGGGCCACTCCAAAGTCTTCATTTTGTTTTTCTTCAGCCATTCAGAGGTGGATTTGCTGATGTGTTTTGGGTCATTGTCCTGCTGCAGCACCCAAGATCGCTTCAGCTTGAGTTGACGAACAGATGGCCGGACATTCTCCTTCAGGATTTTTTGGTAGACAGTAGAATTCATGGTTCCATCTATCACAGCAAGCCATCCAGGTCCTGAAGCAGCAAAACAACCCCAGACCATCACACTACCACCACCATATTATACTGTTGGTATGATGTTCTTTTTCTGAAATGCTGTGTTACTTTTACGCCAGATGTAACGGGACACGCACCTTCCAAAAAGTTCAACTTTTGTCTCGTCGGTCCACAAGGTATTTTCCCAAAAGTCTTGGCAATCATTGAGATGTTTTTTAGCAAAATTGAGACGAGCCTTGATGTTCTTTTTGCTTAAGTGGTTTGCGCCTTGGAAATCTGCCATGCAGGCCGTTTTTGCCCAGTCTCTTTCTTTTGGTGGAGTCGTGAACACTGACCTTAATTGAGGCAAGTGAGGCCTGCAGTTCTTTAGATGTTGTCCTGGGGTCTTTTGTGGCCTCTCGGATGAGTTGTCTCTGCGCTCTTGGGGTAATTTTGGTCGGCTGGCCACTCCTGGGAAGGTTCACCACTGTTCCATGTTTTTGCCATTTGTGGATGATGGCTCTCATTGTGGTTCGCTGGAGTCCCAAGGCTTTGGAAATGGCTTTATAACCTTTACCAGCCTGATAGATCTCAATTACTTTTGTTCTCATTTTTTTCTGAATTTCTTTGGATCTTGGCATAATGTCTAGCTTTTGAGGTGCTTTTGGTCTACTTCTCTGTGTCAGGTAGCTCCTATTTAAGTGATTTTTTGATTGAAACAGGTGTGGCAGTAATCAGGCCTGGGGGTGACTACAGAAATTGAACTTTTAACTGTGATAAACCACAGTTAAGTTATTTTTTAACAAGGGGGGCAATTACTTTTTCACACAGGGCCATGTAGATTTGGAGTTTTGTTTCTCCCTTAATAACATAATCTTCATTTAAAAACTGCATTTTGTGTTCAATTATGTTATCTTTGACTAATAGTTAACGGTTTTTGATGAGCAGAAACATTTAAGTGTGACAAACATGCAAAAGAATAGGAAATCAGGACGGGGGCAAATAGTTTTTCACACCACTGTATATATATATATATATATATATATATATATATATATATATATATATATAAATAAATATATATATAAACAGCAAAACAGTTAGTGGTGCATTTAATAATTATATATGTACTTTAATTAATTTAATAATATTTATAAAAAAATATAAAAATGACAATTTTCAATTGTAAAGATTAACAAAAAAAATTCTCTTAAAGGTCATGTTTGTTTTTCTACCTATGATGTGATTGTTTAATGATAAAATTCTCACTGGTATCTATAACAGTATAGAATTTAATACCGAAGACAAAGTACTTAAATATTATAATGAGCCCTAGTCATAGAAGTAAAGGTGCCTTTTGGAAACGTACAGAAAAAATATCTAATTAATATGACTTCTCTCTTTTTTTTTGTTGTCTGGTATACTTTAACTAAATAAGTACTTTAATCACTATGTAGTTTAAACATTCAATCATTCATCTAATAAATTTATATGTTGTGTTTCTTTGAGTTTGACAAATGGATCTTTAATATATTAAATAAAACTTGTCATCATTTCTGAGAGACGAGATTACAGACTAAACGTTTTCATTCCTGCTTTTGTTTTTTTTTACAGCTGCAACAAGTATGAAGTGGATCGAGGCCAAAATGAAAGTATGTCTATCGCAGAGTTTCTCCAAAAGTTTTAAAACTTTGAATTGAATTTAAAATTAAATTCAAAGGTGGTTACAATTTAAGAAACTGTTTCGGAAATCTCATCTGTTTATCTGTGTGTGTGTGTGTGTATGTGTGTATGTGTGTATGTGTGTGTGTGTGTGTGTGTGTGTGTGTGTGTGTGTGTGTGTGTGTGTGTGTGTGGTGTTTTATCCCAGGAGCTGGGTGTGTCTGATAACCCTAACTACAAGATCACCTTCATGCTGGACAGTGGAGCCATGATCACAGTACACACACCTAAAAGAGGCGTGGTGGAGGTGAAGTCACTCGCTCACACGGGCGAACATTGTTTTTCTCACGAGCAAAGCGTTTACACCCAAATGTTTTTTTTGTTTTTGTTTTATTTTCGCACCAGTCTGTACATAAACTCTAGAGACTGTTGTTTGTATAAATAAATAAATAAAATCCCAGCAAAAACATACATTTCTAAAAGACCTGAACTTATCTGGCATCAACATCAAGTCCATGGAATTAATTTTTCCCGATTCTGATGTAAACATGGGCTAAAGTTGTGTGATGATTTTATTTGTTTATTTATTTTTGTTCTGCTGCGACATGATTGGCTGAGTGAGCAGGGCTATAGATGTTCCTATTAAGTATAATAACATGCCATGGTGTCAGGATTCACAGGGACTGAGGGAGTAATGATAGAATAAATGAGCGCATCGATTTAAAAAAAACAATGATTGATTAACATTTTTTACATTTATTTAAATTTATACAATTAACCACTAAAACTCACTCATCTGTTCTGTGGCATTTATCTCTTTATTAATTTATTAGTTTTTCAAATTAATTATATTTAAAGTTCAGGAAAATGTACTGTTGACATTTTTTTTTAAAGTGTAATAAATGCCTGATGTTTACAAAGTCAATAAGTAATCACGGTAATTACTCATGGCCTCAGTATTGGCCCAGGTCCTGAGCACAGCTCGTCTCATATCGATCTGACCCTGACCCGTCCCGTATGGCATGTGAGATTTAATCTCATCATGAGACACTGAACAGTTTCAGAGCCGTGTGAAAACTCGAGCGAGGTCTAAACCCACTGTAGTGCAAATAAAAACAGGAACACAGACCTGAGTCGATTGTGGTTTACGGATCTTTGCTTCTTTCTCAGGTGAAGCCGCTGGGAGTGATCTGGGGAAAGTACAGAGAGTTTTACAACAGAAAGAACACCATCATGTTCGATGACATCGGGAGGAACTTCCTGATGAACCCACAAAACGGACTGAAGGTACGAGGAGCACCTTCACCACCAGTGCAGCTCAGATACGGAAAATACTACTAATATTACTGTTATTATTGTTATCATCATCATCATCATCATTTCATGTCTGTGTGTAGATTAGACCGTTCATGAAGGCACACTTAAACCGTGAGAAAGACAAGGAGCTTCTGAAACTGTCTCACTACCTGAAGGAGATCGCCAAGCTGGACGACTTTTCGGGTCTCAACCACAAGCACTGGGAAAGGTTCGTGTGACGCGCGTCCTCACTTTAATCCAAAAGGGTCTCGAGGTCTGATCGGCACTTGTATCCCAGACGCAACACTGGCGCTCTTGGATTCATCTGATTCAGCAGATCTTCTCTACGATGTCGTTGTAGTCTCGTAAGGGGCGTTCAGATCAAACCGGGACTTTTGAAAAATCTGGTGAATGAAGGTGTAAAAGTGATTGACGTTTACGTACGACTTCAAGCGCAGTACAGTGATGGGACTCTTAGCCGAAGTAAAACGTGAAGTGTATCAGGGGATTGTATAGAGAAATAAAGGGAGTTTTTACTCTCAGAACTGTGTTCTGTTATTCTGCACAATCAAAAGTCCCGCTTTGACCTTTTTATGTTCTAGATGGCTAGATTTTAGATTGAAAAAGCAATAAATGATGTCATTATACATAAACATTCTACACATTGTTAAAGGTTATGTGTAAGGAATTAATCACCCCGGGGGCATGCCGGTGTAGGAAGTTAAATAACAAGAGGGTGGTGTAGGAAGCTTCCCGGTGCTGTGCGAAGTCACCGTCTCCTTCCCCGAGACTGATGGTTACATCATGACCCGTGTAGACCCGTTTTATTGCTTTTCTACCGCAGCAGTTTACCCTGATGTTGTTTAGAGTAATATATTTATGAATATGAATAATAATGATTCATCCCTAGCAGTGGAAGGAAAAATTAGTTTGCCACAGATTAAATTGGTACAAATAAAAATGTATAAAAAGCAAACTATTTAATCTTTAAACATGTTTGAGGCGGAGTTAAATCTTAACAATAATGTCGTTGTGTGTTCATTCATTGAGCTTTTACCAGCTCTGTAAAAATCACACTGTGGATAAGATATGATGATGATGATGATGATGATGGTGGTGTTTTCCTTTGACCCCTGCAGGTACCTCTCAAAGAAGCAGAGCCAGTGAAGCAGCTAGAACATTCATCCTCAAGAACAAACCAACACCAAACACCTCCTACTCTCTCTCTCTCTCTCTCTCTCTCTCTCTCTCTCTCTCTCAGTGCTCTCTTTATCGTCACACTCGGGATAAAACAAGCAGCACCTGTAGTGCGAGCGTAGCAGTCTTCCCTCTCTTCTTCGTCTCTCCTTTAAGGTCCTGAACGCTCAGCCTGTCCCGGGAAAAGAGACGTTGTGTATATATACAGTATAGATAGACATACACAAGTGACATCGTGAAAAAAAAATTAATCATGTTAGAAGTCCATCGTACAAATATCCCGAGCACTTCTTTACGTTTCGGAGGTGAAGGTCGCTGATCAGTTCTGTGTTTTTCCTCCAGTCTGACACCATGCTGAAGAAGACCAGGTTCAGTTTTGGGGACTTTTTGTGTAACAGACGGGGGGAAAAGCTTTTACATGGCAACATGTGACATTAAAACATGCTGATGTTGGAAAAGCAGAACGGTTCGAACAAGGCAAAATAACAAAACAGAATTCATGACAACTTGCTTACAAACACAAAACAAAAAACTCAACGACAAAAAAGGAGGAATAAACCAAATAGATAAAAATAGAAGATAAAACACACACTACCAAAAACCATAAGAAAAACATTAAAAAGGCAACAAAATAATATTTTTTAAAAGAACATAAAGCACGAACAAAAAAAAAAGAAACAACAGCAAATAGAAAAACATGAGAAAAATAAATACATGAGAGGAAAAATGATAAACGTAAAAACAACAAGGCTAGTAAACAGCAGAACTAAAAAAATAAAACAATGAAAGTATAATAAACACGCAATAAGCTCTCTATTTTTTTTCTCTTTCTCTCTCACCTCTCACTTTTTCTGTCTGTTTTTTCTCTCTTGCTTTCTGTCTCTCAATCTCTCATTCTTTTTAGTTTTCCTCTCTCTTATAAAATTAGCTGCTTTTTATTTTTCGAGCTCACAGCGGAAAGTTCGTTATATCTTTCGTTCGAGTATCTTAAGGCTTTACATCGACACACTTGAGTTATTTATTATCGACTCATTGATGATTAATTTATAGCGTTTATTGTTTATAAACTGTTTTGTGTTCAGGTGCTGATCTAATGTTTTTTTGTTTGTTTTTGTTTATTTGGCAGCGAAAAAAAAATAAGAATAAAGATTTTGGTTTACATTTTTGAGAAGTGACTTTTTTTACTTTGTGTGTGTGTAGACGTGTTTAACTGTGTGTAACCTCTCGTCGCTGCCTGTCCTTATGTGGCATTTTGTTATTTTTATTCCAACGACACTGACATGAGCGCCGAGTCTGCGGCCGCGACTCGAATTAAAAAAATAAATAAAGATTTTAAAACAAGTGATTTTTGAGTGAGTTTTGTTCTTGAATAGTAATAAATTCAGGATGTGAACTCTTGGAGCATGTACCAAACTGAAGTTCTAACAGTCACTCGGCTCTTCGATGTCACATGCTTGAATTTACCTACAAAATCGATTACATTTTAGCCACCAAATAATAATAACTTAGGCTTCAAACCACGCAGAACTCATTCAAAGCCGTCAAGAACCGTCTAAGAACTGTCACTATTCACCTACTAACTGCTGCAAAGTTCCTACTACACCTTGAAATTTGCTCCAAAATGTCCAGACCAGAAAATGACTGTTCATACCATCAAGAGTAAAATAATGAAGATGCTTTTATTACTTTAAATCAGTTTCAAGGAAGTAAATAAACACCATAAACAGAAAGAACAAAGAGAGGTTGCTTATGTCTCATACTTTAATAATAAATAATAAATATGAAAGTGCTGCAAAATAAAAATAAAGAACAAATAATAAAACAACATTACACCGGCGTATCACTTATTATTTTCCTATATAAACACAGACTGATGTACAGATCTCATACTGGAAACACAGTCTGGTCGTACCATAGTCCCATATAAGTGGCCCGGCTTCTGGTCCTGTCAAATAAATAAACAAAACACATCGTAAATACCTAAAGTGTATTATATTAATAAAGTCAGGAATATTTCAAGTTCACGTTGTTATCTACTCTTACCTTTTATTTTTTCGATTTGTGTTTGATGACCCTTGGTGGAGAAAAGAGAACGTTAGGAACCAGTGATATAAACGTTCTAAGACAAATGAATAGGAACACCTGCACATCATGTGACCGATCATGTGACCGGCTGTTGGTGGTTTGAGTCATTCAGAAACC
This sequence comes from Clarias gariepinus, assembly GCF_024256425.1. Lineage (NCBI taxonomy): Eukaryota > Metazoa > Chordata > Actinopteri > Siluriformes > Clariidae > Clarias > Clarias gariepinus. The sequence goes on along the minus strand of NC_071118.1, from coordinate 1,134,187 downwards.
TCCCAGTTGTGATCAGGGCCGTCAGGAGAGCATGTTCAGGCTCGAATAACCACTTTTTATAACCGTGTCAAGCAGAAAAGCACCTCTTGAGCTGGAATCTGAGTGGCCAAGAACAGACTAAGACCTGGTGATCAGATGCTTTTCAGCTCACCGCGGTTATAAAGAGCGGGTATTTGTAGTGGTTTCCGTTTCCTTCCTGACCAGGGTTTTTGGAAATACTCAGACCAGCCCCCCCAAAAAAATGATGTATATTTATTGAAGATTTATTATTTTTATTTACAGAAACTGGAGAAGATCAGGGAACTGGACTCACTTGTGCTGGCTCCAGTCACTCCAGACTTTATTGGTCAGCAAGTCCTGAGCTCTCACACAGAACGTGTAACTCTTTCTGCTGGACACTTTATAACGGGTCTCACTAACATACTGGCTCTGAAAGTAAAAAAAAAAGAAAGAAAGAAAGAAAGAAAGAAAGAAATCAGGTTTTTGTGTCATTTAGTTGGAACTAGAACTAGAACACTTTCATGGTCTAGAACATGTGCTTACTTCTGACCGGCCTTCTCCCTGCTCATGTGACGCCTCATCACAGTCTTTGCGATGTGACACCACTTTCACTTCGTAGCGCAGCGGGAAGAATGTACACGGTTGGTTCCATGTTTTGGGAATTTCCCATTCGAACTCATTGTTTTCAGCCTTGGTGATGTCGACCTTTCCTGGCTTGACTGCACAAAAAAAAAAAAAAAAAAGTCAGAATCGCAGTGACTCATGAAAAAAGTGGAGGTAGGTTTTGAAGCTTTTTGGAACTGTTGAAGGACAACCAACACTCAGTTCCCACATTTCTTCAAACTTGTATTATGGAAGCTGTTTTACTGTATTTACACACTGATTAACCTGAGGGTTTGGTGAAATCTCTCCATTTATATAATTTATCTCTTTACTGCAGGGGTTTACTCAGTCTAGACCATCACTAGGGCTGGATTCCAGTATAATGATAATCATGGAAGGTTTCGAATGCTGGTTCCTGGATGGTTAACATGGTAACGCGCGTATTACGTTTAGCTTTTATAATTTTTTTTTTTAATTATAGATTAAATATGATTGTGCTATAAATGATGTTCATGTAAGGTCAACATCATCATGGTTGCAAGAATAAACATCAAATTGACTTTAAGTATGTGATTCGAGGGAGGGGGGGATAACAAGTGCTTAATGGGGGATTAAACGTTCAGGATTATGTATTCAAATAAATGTCTACACACTATAATCAATACTTTTATCACCGAAAGGTGTTTGCCTCGTTACTTAACACTTGGTAAGCCTTCGATTGTGACTTAAACTGCAACAAAACGTTATCGCTACTTCATACGTCATAGCATCTTAGCTAGTGAAATATACTTAAATCTAGCTAAACGTATTTATAATTTGTTTATAAGTTTACAACAAACCCAATGTAAGATCATTACGCCGATTTCTAATCAAATGTTACTAAAAGTTTTATTGAAAATGTCTTGTTCAACTGGCAGATAATTTCGCTTCTTTCAATAAACAAATTCCTAAACTTAAAAAAATTATGACTCCGTAGAGCTATAAATTTTTTGTTTAAAACTGTAGTAAAATTAGGTTAGAATTAAGCTTAATTTTAGATTTTTTTTTGTAATTTTTTTTTCTTAAGAAAGTGTAGCTAAATAACTATTTTAAATATTTTCACTATGCTAAGATATAATAATTTTCAGTGTAATGCATTGACGTGACTCGCAATTGTAAATTGATTTAACTTACATTTACTTACACACTATCTAAGTAAGAATTTACCTACAGTAAATTTGTCATTTGGTTTATTGGTATATAATTGTGCAAATTTTAGGCACACATTTCTAGAAATAAGCAAAATGCCTAAAACTTGTATAATTTTTATTTTATAAACTAATAATAATTGTATAACTATTATGTCTTAAAATAGGATTAAATGTCATACATTTTATTTTTTGGTTGCTCATTATTTCTTATAATAAGAAACATTTTTAAAAGTTTATAAAAGACTAAAATAATTTTTTAAAGACTATATAGTATACAGTATACAGATCTATTTTGTATAATCTATTGGCATTGAGAAAGTAAACGCAGCTTAGAATATATAATAGCACCGTATAGAAGAACATTAATCAATAAAAACATTAAGGTACAAAAGGCTTTGATCTCTAGACGAACAACAACAACAAGAATAAGTCTTGCTGAAAGTGAGACCATCGCGGACAGACGTCATAATTATAGCTTTAAAAAGATACTGGACTAAAAACATGATGTGATCCGAGGTCCTAAGATAAAGAGATTTTTATTCATACTTTTTTCAATATATATTCTTTATAATTTAGTATATATTTATATTAACCAGGCATAAAAAAAATTTATGTAAATGTACCCAAACATGTTAACAGTTTTTAGGAAAGTAATAAATCTAAAGTAAAACTGGTTCAGTGTTTAGAACAGTGGATTCCCGTCAGCTCTTACTTATGTCATGGATGAAGAAGGCCCTTTGGTGCTCCTCTAAGCGGTACTGGTTCCGGACCAGCAGGGTGAGGTTAATGCGGGTCACCTCCTCAGAGAAGGGGCACTGCATGTCCTCGCACGTCAGCCCTGCGTTATCGGCGTCCAGCCAGCAGTTAATGACAGTCGAGTTCCTGAGGAAGAAACCTCAATCAACAAGGAGGCTAAAGAAAACACTGCAGCTGGTTTGATCGATGATTTACGTTCTTCTTACCGGAAAGCTTGGAAAAACACCACCACGCCGTTCCTTATAGGATCCCATTTCCATGAGCAGTGGAACGGCCCGCTGTAGTTCCTCGCTACGCAGGTAACCAATTCTAAGGTGAAAGAAAGATTTCCATTAAAAAAAAAAAAAAAAAAACGTTTTTAATCTTAATAGAAAGGTTTTTTTATATCAAATGAATAGATTAATTAAAGAAACTGGAAGGAATGTTTTAATGCGACAGTCTGTGACTGGTTGTTTCTGTAACAGCCTCAGCAGCGACCTCATTTCCCCTCTCGTCTGTTCTGACCACTCAGCCTTCAGCATCAGCAGTTACTAATCACCGCCTGATCATCTCTCATCATCTGTACCTGTTTCTCACTGGGGCAGGACTTAAGTTAGGAGGTTTTTTTTATGTTTGAATGATTCATAGGTCACTGTGTGACTTATCAAACAAATGTTTATCAGAAACTGCTCGGGGAACAGGTACTGGACTGGTAGTTCAGGAAGCACTGAGAACTATTTCTCAAGACTACAATAAAAATACAAAAATGTTTTCAAATGTATGGTCAAGTCTGTTTTTACCATTTTAAATACTTTTATGTTAAAATAAGTTTTTCCCCTCTCACTTTTAACAAAATATGATTTTGAAACATTGTCTATTTTTTATGTAAGTACATTATTCGGTGCTTTTAAAAACACAATTAAATCACCTTTGTTGTCATTTCGTATCAGGATGGCCTTCTCGAAATCCAGTGGACTGACGAGCACCAGCGTGTGGTTCAGAAGGTCTCCTGATGCGCTGTGGCAGGTGAAGTTTCCTCCCAGCATGGCCTCGATGGTGACTTCGATACTGTTCCCCTTGGCAGGGATGCTTTGTTGGTTTTTCTTCCAGCTGACCTCCGTGCCTTCAAACTGATCACCACAACTCAGTCCAACTGACGTCTTCTGTTCCATCGGGTTCCCGTTTACTTCCAAAGCAATAACTGCGACAAATAAATCCCAGAATAAGACTTTAGACAATCTGGATTTACTGAATGCTTTGAAAGTTGTATAAAGAAATGTGTTACCTTTTAATGAGTTAATGTTGTCAATATTTTATGTGAAAAAGTATGAAAAAGTCTAAAATCTAATGTCTGAGGGACAAAACTTTATAGCTCACAGAATTGTCAAAACTTTCTCTTTACAAACTTTTGAAGGTTTTACAGAGATTTGCGAAATAGCGCTATGTCACACAAATTTCATTTTTGGATATTACATTTCATTTCTTCATTGCTTTTGTTAAAAGTGGATATTAATCCTTACAAACTTAATAAAATTTAGAAATGAACCTGTAAAAACAGCAAACTTTCTTTTATATGAGGTCCGAATAAAACATATGAATCAATATTTACATAAGATGTGCAGTATTCATACTAAAGTTATGAGAAAACGAACAAAAATGATTAAAAACTAGTACTTTTATGAGGTTTTTAACCGTAATCAGTTTCACATTTCCTCCCCAAATACCCCATCAGGCTTCAATTATACGCTCCTCTGCAGCTGCGATCTGAGGCCAGAATGCTGAAACATGCCTCCTAGGCTTCACAAAGTTTTATCCGATGCTGTCATAGAGAATTAAAGTACTTTATAAGCTACACAGCATTGAATCTACATGGAATGTTCTAAAAAAAATAGGTGTTTATACAGTACTGTATTGAAAAATAAATTCATTATTCAGGTCACAAAAGTAAGGAATAAGAACCAGGAATAAGAACGAGTAAAAAGTTTGCTGCAATACGTAGTGTAATGTAATAAAAAAAATGAAGTTATTAGTCACCGTGTGGTTTGATAACCCGCAGCGTGCTGCCGTCCCCGATATGAAGAAGACCGAGATGCAAGGCGAAGATGTAAATAAAATGCATCTAAACACATAAACACACTCATTATTCGCTGTATAAGATCATACACATATAGAGTTGATGTGTGTGTGTGTGTGTGAATAATAGAATAAGAACAAAAAATAAGAGGAAGATCATAAAATAAATACACAAACATACCATTTTTAAATCTTAAACATTCAATCCTACCTTCATTCTGTTTTTTGTTCAATCCTGTCTGAGCACAATGAAGATTCTGAAACTGTTCTCAAAATGAACAACTGACTGAAGTCAGTGCAATTTAAAGGCAGGTGAGAAAAAATTCCCAGCAAAGGACGAGGAACATAATGAGGAACTGTTCAAGCCATCAACAAAAGGCATTGATTAAAAAGAAAATAAAAAAAAAACACACATCACCCTTTTGGAAATTTCAAACTTCTGACCTAATTCCTTTACCACACTGACATTTATTAAGCCCTCATTATTTTAAAGAGAGACCTTTGAATGAAAAGGGTACTTCTGCTGGTCAACATCACATGGACAGCTTTAGGATCTTTAGGGTCCTTTTAAAAGTTTTAATATTAATCTGAAAAAATAATTACAAGCTCATTAAGATCCAAACATGATTTTTTTTTTAATAGGCTAATTAAAATATATTTACATGAAATAAAAACTTTTAAAATCTTTAAAATATGATTATTATTTATTCTTGAACCCCCAAAAAATCCCTATTATTAAAAAAAAAAAATGCACTTATATACCGCGAGTAATTATTCTGTCCACAGTTTACGCTAATCTGTGTCTATGTTCTACTTTCCTTTAACTTTTACTACTAATTAATTAATTTATTGATTTACTTGAAAAGTTCATTAAATTAAGTACTGAATTACTTAATTTATTAATTTTTACAGAAGCAATAAGCCTCCCAAAGCCGAGTGTTAAAGTGATTTTAGAGACAGATCGCTCTGAGCATCATGTCTGCACTGCAAAAAAACGTATCTGAGCAAGTGGAAATATCTTAAATATAGTTAAAATTATCCTCAATTTCTTAAAATAAGATTATTCAACTTGTTTAAAAATTCTAAAATTGTGGTCATGTCTATTGGCAGAACATTTTGCTAGTTTTAGGAATTTGTTTGGTAAAAATATCATCTGCCGATATAACAATTATTTTTTTTTAAATATAATTTAAGTAGAATTTGACTCTAAATAAGCTTAATAATCTTATATTTTGTTTTTTGTAAACTTATTTTAAGAAATTATAGATACATTTAACTACCTTCAAGATATTTCCACTTGCTACACAGATACTGTACAAGTAACACACTTATTTATTTATTTATTTATTTATTAAATTGCTGTTAGGATTCTTGTTGTGTTTTGTAAGTCAGAAGAAGCAACGCAGTCTATAGTGATGTTTATTTAGGTATTTTTCCAATTATGACTTGTTTATTTGCTCTTCTCGTAGATGGAAAAGCCATGGTCAGAAAGTGCTGTTTCGAACCTGTGTGTGTGTGTGTGTGTGTGTGTGAAATTCCATGCCTCCACACGACTATTTTCCGCGCTTGTGAATTGATCAGCCACAAAAACTCTGAGCCTTAAACCAGTATCAGAGACGAAGTTACAAAAGCTGCTGAAATGAGGAAGTGAAATAATAAATGACATAACTAGGCTTAGGTAGCCTGGCCTAACATATATACACACGCACACACACACACACACACACACACACACACACACACACACATACATACATACATACATACATACATACATACAAACAGACAAGTCAGGGAAAAGGCATCAGGGGAAGTCAGAGATTCCTCTTAGTGTTCATTCTGAGCCGAGAACGCAAAGCAAAACGGGAAGGAATTGTGTTTACTCCGTCTGCGTGTAAAGTGCAGAGGTGAAAGTGATGAGTGGATGGAAGAGGAAGCGGAGTGTTTGCACAGTGCAGCGAGCGTTGTCACACAGTATGACTGTATTGATGACAGGGGGTCTTCACACACACACACACACCTACACACACCTACACACACACACACACACACATCGGCTTTTATTAATATACACTTTCACCCAAAG